>NW_028261393.1:33715503-33962287 GCF_051295495.1 Thamnophis sirtalis | reverse complement strand
AAAAGGGAAAGGAAAAGAGAAGGGGAAAAGGAATGGAAAAGGGAAAGAAAAAAGGAAAGGAATGGAAAAGAAGGGGGAATGAAAAGGAAAGGAAAAAAGAAAGGAAAAGAGAAAGGAAAGAAAAGGGAAGGGGAAAGGAAAGGAATGGAAAAGAAAGGGGGAATGAAAAGGAAAGGGGAAAGGAAATGAAAGGAAAGGAAAGGAAAGGAAAGGGGAAAGGAAAGAGGAAAGGAAAGGAAAAAAGAAAGGAAAGAAAAGGGAAGGGGAAAGGAAAGGAAAAAGAAAGGAAAAGGAAGGGAAAGGGAAAGGAAAAGGAAAGGAAAAAGGAAAGGAAAAAGGAAAGGAAAAGGGAAAGGAATGGAAAAGAAAGGGAAAGGAAAAGGAAAGGAAAAAAGAAAGGAAAGAAAAGGGAAGGGGAAAGGAAAGGAAAAAGGAAAGGAAAGGGGAAAGGAAAGGAAAAGGGGGAAAAGGAAGGGAAAGAGGGAAAGAAAGGAAGGTAAGAAGGAAAGGGAAAGGAAAAAGGGAAAGGAATCATCCTTCCAGAGGCTGCTTGTTTGTTACAGGGGAAGAACATCTGCAAAGCCCCTGGGGGTTCAACACCTGGAACAAATGGCTGCAGAGGAAGCTGGGTCCTAAAGGGAGTCAGTCAAACAGCGAACAGCTTTCCAAAACAGTTTCCAAACCTTTAACTGCTTGTTTGACTCCCTGTAGGGGCTGTTTTATGGTGTAACCTTTTGCTTCAGGTGCTGCAGGAAAAATATTTAAATAAATGTTTTGTTTTTTTAAAAAAACAAATAGATCATAGGTGGGTAGGAAATAGGTAGATTTTTTATTAGGCAGATAAATAAGAGATGTGCAAGTGGATAAGTTGATAAATGTGGGGGGAGAGCAAAAACATCCATATAAACAATCATGACACACACAAACACCCATCCATCAGCCGAGGCAAATGCAGGTATTTCACAATCAATATGTGAAGGGATTGAGATTTAAGAGCTGGAAAGCTGATGAATGGTAAGGCTGATGCAGTGAAGATGAATCCACATTGGGACAGCCAGTTGAAGACTGGGAAGGGCTCCACAAAAGTCTTTGCTGCTTTAGGTCTTCCTATAAGGCGGCCAGGAGAGGGCGCATATTCTCTCTCTCCCTCCCTCCCTCCCTCCCTCCCTCCCTCCCTCCCCCCCTCTCTCTCCCCCTTCTCCCTCCCTCCCTCCCTCCCTCTCCTTGTGTCTGGTATCCATAGTTAAGTTCTCCTTGTAGAGTTAAGAAGATTGATTACAAAGGTATGACAAAGGTATTTGCTACCACGGATATTTCTGTAGAGGTTGTATCTAAACCATGGTGGAATGCCTAAGTCTCTGGGTGCTGAGTTTTGCTCCTCATAGTAGTTACCCTGCAAACGCTCCCACAAAAGAAATGCAACTTACGTCGCTCAGGCAGTAAAATCCATTCTAATGCAGCTAGTCCTCCACTTACGAGCACAATTGACCCAAGAATTTATGTTGCTAAGTGAAATTTTTTTTACGTGAGTTGTATCCCAATTTACAACTTTTCTTGCCACATTTGTGAAGTCAATCACTGCAGCTGTTAAATGAGTAACACAGTTGTTAAGTGAATATGGCTTCCCCACTCTGCTTGCCGGAAAGTCGCAAAAGGGAATCACGTGATCCCTGAACGCTGCAACCGTCATAAGTATGAACCAATTGTCAAGTGTGTGAATGTAAATAACGTGACCATGGGGATGCTGCAACAGTCATAAGTATAAAAAATGATCATGTCACTTTTTTCAGTGCCATTTCATCAAGCATGTCGTTTGGTTAGAAGTTTTTGTGCATCAATTCTTAAGATTAAGATTAACATCACTGGTTTTGCATTAAACATAACTGAATATTTTGCTGTCATTGAGCATTGTGTGTTCAAATTACCGTTAATATTCTTTCATTTGTAACAATCCTTATTTCCTTGAATTCATAATTATCTATCACATAACAATGAGTCTCTAAAGTATTATAATATCACCTATCTCCAAGGTGAAAAAGTGGAAATTAGAACAAAGAATTCCCATTAATTTATAATATACATTCATATTTTCAATTGACTATAATGTCACCAGAGTTCCAAAAATAGTTTTCCATTATTAATTATTAATCCATATAGTGGTTAGGTATTTCAAATCATATGTATATAAAATTGTTCATTACATCATCATTGGTCCGTTTAATATACAAAGATTTTTCTAATAAAAATGGTCGCTACATGCAATTATACCAAAGTGTTCAAATCATCCCACTCTTATACATTGAGATCATTATTGTCCTTTATATATCATGTAAATAGTGCTCTATATCATAACAAGAAAAAAAACTTCATAACAATAACTATAACTTTCTATTACTACATAAGTAAACAGTTTCATTCCCAGGTGTTTTTTTTATCTAACCTATCTAATTATCTAATCTAAAACAAGTCCCATACTTTATAATATTGCTCGTCCTCTCGTTCTCTAATTTCAAATGTAAGCTTACTCATTTCAGCACATTCCATTATTTTCCTAATAGTTTCCTCCTGTGATGGTACTATCTCGTTCATCCAATTTTTGGCAAATACAATTCTAGCAGCTGCTAAAACATTTATGATCAGGCATTTCAAGCCCTTATTATATGTTTCTGGTATTATTCCCAATAAAAAGAATTCCGGTTTTAAGTCTATGTGTTTATGTATCATTTTCTCCAACCACATGTGGATTTTAGTCCAATATTTTTTTCAGTACAAGTCCACCACATGTGGTAGTATGTGCCCGGCGTCTGATGACATTTCCAACATTTTTTGGATTTATTCTTGGACATTCTTGCAATTCTCGTTGGGGATAGATGCCACCTGTAAAATATCTTATACAAGTTCTCTTTATATGCAGTTGACATTGTCATTTTATAGTTTTGAGTCCACAGTTTTTGCCATTTCTCTAATTCAATCCCATAACCAAAGTTTTCCCCCAGGCTAACATAGTTTCTTTGACTTGTTCCTCATGAAGTTTCACCTCTAATAAGTAGCCATAGAGTTTTTTAATTACCTTTTCATCGATACCTGTTAAGATTTTATCTAATTCAGACATTTTATCGTAAATAAGTAGCCATAGAGTTTTTTAATTACCTTACCATCGGTACCTGTTAAGATTTTATCTAATTCAGTCATTTTATTGTAAATACCCTCCTTTTTTTGATCTTCATTATATCTAGAATGTATTTGCACATATGAATACCAATTAACTTCAATACCTTCTTGTTTCAAATCTTGTATAGATTTGAGTTCACCTTCTGTATTTAATAATTCAGCATATCTAACTGTTTGTTCCTTTTTGTATATTATTGAATATGAAAAAACTTCAATGGTTGATATCCAGACTGGAATTTTTAAATAGTGTGCCTCTTAACCTTCTCCCAGTTTAATAACAAAGCCTCTCTTATATAGTGCCTCCTAAAATAACCATGTGCTTTAGTTCCCTTATACCATAAAAAAGTGTGCCATCCCAACAGCAAATCGTGTCCCTCTAGATTCAAGAGCCTACCATTTCTTAACATTATCCATTCCTTGATCCACATCAGACATGGTAGTATAGCTCCCAGTCAGGTAATCCGAACCCTCCTCTTGATTTAGCATCTTGCAACACTTTGCGTTTTAGTCTTGCTTTTCCCCCCTGCCATATGAATTTCAACACCAATTTATTTAAGTCTTCAAAATAATATTTCCCCAACCTAATTAGGATTGTCTGGAACAAGTATAGGATTCTAGGTAAAATGTTCATTTTAATTGTAGAAATTCTCCCAATCGTTGATAGTTGAAGATTTTCCCATTTCACCAAGTCCATTGCAATTCATTGCTTCAATCTAAAATAATTATCCTCTTTGAGGGTACTGCCTCTAGCTGTTAAAAAGATCCCCAAATATTTGACCTTGTTCGTAACTTGCATCTCCAAGATTTCTGCCATTTCTTCTTTGTGTTTTGATGATATGTTCTTTGTCATTATTTTTGTTTTGTCTTTGTTTATTTTCAAACCTGCTACTTTTCCATACTCCTCAATTCTTTCTACCAATTTGGGTGCAGATTCTAGTGGCTCCTCGAGAATGAAGACTAAATCATCTGCAAACGCTTGCAACTTATATTCTTCTTTTTTAATAGTCATTCCCTTTATTTCTTCCTCTTCTCTGATTCTTCTGTTTAAAACTTCTAGCGTTAGGACAAAAAGTAGCATGATAATGGACAGCCTTGTCTTGTACCTCTCTTTATTTCAATAGGATCTGTCAGTTCTCCATTTATCATTATCTTAGCTGTTTGTTTGTGATATACTGTTTGTATAGCTTGAATAAAATTCTTGCCAAAGTTCATTTGTTCCATTTGTTGTATCATGAATAGCCAGTTCACATTATCAAAAGCCTTCTGCGCATCAAGAAACATCAAGACCATTTGCTTTTCAGGGTGAGCTTCATAATATTCCAAAGTGTCCAAGATTATTCTTATATTGCCTCTAATTTGCCTCTTTGCTAAAAAACCATTTTGGTTCGAATGGATAAACCCATTTAAATATTTTTTCAGTCTCTCTGCCAGTATGGAAGCAAATAACTTGTAGTCTGAGTTTAACAAGGAAATTGGTCTGTAGTTCTTAATTTGCGTATGGTCTGCCTCCTCTTTGGGTATTAATGTAATGTATGCTTATAGCCAAGAGTTGGGTATTTTACTTTCAATCATTACTTCATTCATAACTTCTAACAGGGGAAGAGACAAGGATTCTTCTAGTGTTTTGTAAAATTCCACAGGTAAGCCATCCGGACCGGGAGCCATCCCATTCTTTTGTCTTTTAAGAGCTTCAGCTAACTCCATCATTGTTATTCTACCTTCTAACATGGTTCTAAGATCGTTGGGTATTAGGAAAAGATCAGCATTTTGTAAATATTGTTTAACTTCTTCCTCTTTTATATTCTCTTGTTCACACAACTTAGCATAATAATCTTGTATGATTTTCTTCTTTTCTGCATTTGCATAATGGCTTTGTCCTTGTTTGTCTTTTAGTTGTTGTATTTTCTTAGCCTCTCTCTCCTTTCTCAGTTTATATGCCAACCACCTGCCTGGTTTGTTTGCATTTTCAAAATAGTTCTGTTTAGCGCCTCTAATTTTTTGTGCCAGTTCCTCCTTTTCCAGTAAGTCCATTTTATGTTTAATTATATCCATTTTTATTTTAATCTCTTTCTTTTGTGGAAATTTCTGTAATTCTTTTTCCAAAATACTATAGTCTTTTTCTAGGTTTTTGGATGTTTGTCTTTTCTTTGAGTTTCTCATTCTTGTATAGTCTATTATCAGACCTCTAGAAAAAGCCTTCATTGTATCCCAAAGGTTCTGCAAGGATGTGTCTTCTTTTTTATTTTCTTTGAAAAAGAAAGTCAATTCTTTTTTAATTTTCTTTAGAAAGTCTTTCTCTTTCAGTATCGTGTTGTTTAAAGTCCATCTAGATCTTGTTCTTTGTGCTCTCCATTTTATTGTCATTGGGTTGTGGTCGGCCCAAATGTTTGGTTCAATTTCAACTTCTTTTATACTGCCAAATAGATCTGTTGAGGCCCAAATCATGTCAATTCTAGAGAATGATAAGTGTCTATATTGTTTTTTGGTAGGGTTTCTTTCTCTCCAGATATCTTTTAGATTGATTTCATCCATCATCTTGAAGAAGGATTTTGGGAGTGTTTTTCTATTTGATTTTATTGTTTTATGGGTTTTATGATCCATGTTCTGATTTATAATGCCATTAAAGTCTCCCATCATACAAATATCAGCATAATCTAAGTCAATTGTTTTTTTGTGGAGTTTTTAATAAAATTCATCCTGTTTTTCGTTAGGTGCGTAAATTGCAATTAAGAGTATTTTCCTTACATTGTCCATAATTTCCCCCATCAAAATTCTTCCATCCTCATCTGTATAAATTTGTTTTGCAGGGATTTTATCTTTAATATAAAAAGTCACACCTCTTTTCTTACAGTCTGCCAAAGAAGTGAAAGTTTTGCCAAGTTTTGGTTGTACTAATAAATAATCGTTCTTTGTTGAATGTGTACTTCTTGTAAGCAAATTATGTCTATTTTTAGCTTTTCTAATTTATGGAATTTTTTCCTTCTTTTGATTACTGAATTAAGTCCATTTACATTAATTGAAAGCAATTTTGTTCCTTCCATCTTTATGTTTTATCATTAGGGTTTATAGCTCTAGTTGTTCTTGGTTCCTGTTGTTCTATAATCTCTACCCCCCCCCCCACGGCACCTTCTACAATGTCAATCCCACCTACGGCACCCTCTACCTTCTCAGATTCAGTTATAGGTATGTCTAACAATTGCACCAGAAGTTCTTCTTTTCCAGACTTCTCGGCCTTTCCTCTCAGATGTTCTGTATAAAAGGCTTCTGCTTTCTCAATTGTATCAATTCTGTACCTTTGTCCTTTCCATATAAATATTAAACCTTCAGGTATCAGCCATCTATAGTTAACTCCTAATTTGACTAGAATTTTAGTCAAAAATTGGTATTTTCTTCTTAAAAACCTCCAGGATGAAGCACCCACAAGGCAAGTTGTTCCAGTGGTTAATTGTTCTCACTGTCAGGAAGTTTGTCCTTAATTCCAAGTTGCTTCTCTTCTTGATTAGTTTCCATCCATTGTTTTTTGTCCTGCCTTCAGGTACTTTGGAAACTAAGTTGACCCCATCTTCTTTGGGGCAGCCTCTCAAATACTAGAAGTTTGCTATCATGTCACCCTAGTCCTTCTTTTCTCCAGATTAGCCATCCTCAGTTCCTGCAACTGTTCGATGTCAACCTCCTTCTGTATATGTTCAGGATAGTTATCTCCAAACCCCACTAATTGAATGGATCTACCCACGTTGACCTGGGAAGAAAGGTTCAGTTCCTCTTGTGCTTCCAAATTGAATAGTTTTAAGCCCCTAAAGGGAATATGCTTAACCTTGCTATATCACACACAGGAAGATTGGGCAATTACCCATCCATACTTACTTCTCAATCACATGAAAGCTGAATTTTGTCACCATGAAAATGAGGCAATAGCTGATGAAAATGTGAATACTGTTGTTTTCTATGTTAATTATGTTGTGATGTAAAATTGGAATAAATGGATTGAGTACTTGAGAGAGCAGTAGTACATGTTAATGAGATTGCAGGAACTGGGTATGTCTACTCTAGAGAAAATAATAACTAGGGGTAACACGATAGCAATGTTCCAATATTTGAGGGCTGTCACAAAGAAGAGAGGGTCAACCTATTCTTCAAAGCACTTGAAGGCAATCCATCAATGGATGGAAATTAATCAAGGAGAGAAGCAACCTAGAACTAAGGATAAATATCCTAACAGTGATAACAATTAACCAGTGGAATGTCTTGATTTCAGAAGTTGTGGGTGCTTCATCACTGGAGGCTTTTAATAAGAGACTGGACAGCCACTCACCTGAAATGTTATAGGTCTTCTGCTTGAGCAGGGGGTTGGATTAGAAGATCTCCAAGGTCCCTTCCAGCTCTATTCTATTCTTATTCTTCTTAGATTATCATAGACACATCCAGCAGGACATCTACCTCTCTGCTGTAGTATCAGGGAAAGTACTGGTACCTCTGCTTACATTCTAGATGCAAGAAGATGGTTTTCTGATCTATCAAAAAGGGTCATTCTGCTGAACAGATAGACCTCTTATTTGGCATCTTGTTTCTTTTACTGGACACCAAGACTGAACCCCTCAGAGAGGGTTCGCAACTTGGGAGTCCTCCTGGACCCACAGCTGACTTTTGACCATCATTTGACGGCTGTGACCAGGGGGGCATTTGCCCAGGTCCGCCTGGTGCGCCAGTTGCGACCCTACCTGAACCGGGAGGCCCTCACAACAGTCACTCGGGCCCTTGTGACCTCTAGGCTGGAATACTGCAACGTGCTCTACATGGGGCTGCCCTTGAAGAGCATCCGGCGACTCCAGCTAGTCCAGAACGCAGCCGCGCGAGTGATTGTGGGTGCACCTCGGTTCACCCACATAACACCTATCCTCCGCGAGCTGCGCTGGCTACCTGTTGATCTCCAGGTGCGCTTCAAGGTGCTACTTATCACTCATAAAGCCCTTCATGATAGTGGGTCTGCGTACTTGAGAGACCGCCTCCTGCCAATTACCTCCCTGCGACCAATAAGATCACATAGATTAGGCCTCCTCCGAGTTCCATCTGCCAGTCAATGCCGACTGGCAACTACACGGAGGAGAGCCTTTTCAGTAGTAGCTCCAACCCTTTGGAACGATCTCCCCGTGGAGATTCATACCCTCACCACCGTCCAGACCTTCCGCACAGCCCTTAAGACCTGGCTAGCCCGTCAGGCCTGGGGACAAAGATAACTGCCCCCACCCGAATGATGAATGAATGTTGTTTACTATTTTACTTCTATGTATTGTTGTGTCTATTGTCTGTATACCCCCCCCCCTTTATTTTATGTAAGCCGCCCTGAGTCCCCTCAGGGAAAAGGGCGGCCTATAAGCATCAATAAATACCAAATACCAAATACCAAGACACTTGTAGGAAATCCACACAAGAGCTACCTGAGAATGAATAGCTCATTCTTACTAATACACTGATTTTTCACAGTCAGTGACTGTGAAAGTAATGGCTTGTAAATCTTTTAAATCTCTCTCTTCCTTGATTTTGTCTTAAGCCTTATAATGGAAAAGAAGAATAAAATAAATTTTTCAAGGGGCAAGTTATAATTGGTAAACCATCTCTGTTGCTTTGAGATCCAGTTACTTAGCAACTATGGCATCTAGTTAGCTTTTTTGACCAGGTAATCTTTTTTTGTTGTGTATAGGAATCTCCAAGGCCAATTATGCATTGTCCCTGCACTCTTGTCCTTGTCAAGAGCAGCCAGGGCTCTTGGCTGTGGAGTGGAGGTGAGGTGGAACTTGAAGAGGGGAATAGGAGGGAACCTTCCTTGGGAACAGGGGAGAAGCAGCACTGTGAAAGGAGAAAAGAGTTCAGAGAAGGTCTCGAGAGAGTAATTAGGATGACAGTGAGTAGATGGAGATGTAACAGAAGGAAGTGGGTGAGCGATTTTCAGTGCAGGGGTTTGGACATTTGAGACTAATTCCCACTTGTTTGCTCTCAACTCAAAGACCAGATGAAGGGACCAGATTCTTGGAATCTCTTTTTCTGTGCTTCCCAAATGCCAGGCCTTCCAATTTTGTGACATTCACAAGCTTACTGAGGATGATACTTCAGTATTACTGAGACTTGGTTGGGGAGAAGTCTTCTACTCTCAGAAGCGTCTCCTTCTTCTGGGTCTCACAGCAGTTACAAGATAGTAGAGTGAGTCAGAGGGGCAGTTTTCATCCAGAAGACTCTGCTGGCATCAAGGGGCTCTTCACTTGCAGATGTGAGACTGTAGGTGACAAAATTGGGCTGTGGGGATACGGGGACATGATGAAAATGTTCTCATGCATTGTCCTTCTTGAGGGAGGATAGCTGGACTCACTGTGGGGCTGGCAATTATTTATTATTGTTGTTGTTGTTGTTGTTGTTATTATTATTATTATTATTATACAATTGTATCACAGCGGCCAGTTGTTTCGCCGGATTTGGCATTGGTTACTAGTCGGGCCCCACCCAGGGGCCTAGGACGTCGTAACGTATTTTCGTAATATGCGTGCAGATCCAAGCAGTGCGGCTTTTTGCATTTGACTGATGGTGATTTTGTCAATTTTTAACTGTTTTAAATGTAATTCCAGTGCTTTTGGAATAGCACCCAGTGTGCCAATTACCACTGGAATTACCACTGCTGGTTTGTGCCATAGTCATTGAATTTCGATTTTTAAGTCCTGGTATCTTGCGATTTTTTCATGTTCCTTCTCGGCGACCCTGCTATCACCTGGTATTGCAATGTCTATGATTGTGACCTTATTTTTCTCAACCAGTGTGATGTCTGGTGTATTATGCGCCAGTATTTTGTCGGTTTGTATACGGAAATCCCACAAGATCTTGACCATCTGATTTTCTGTGACTTTTTCAGGCTGATGTTCCCACCAGTTTGTTGCTGTTTTAATATTATAATTTTTGCACAAATTCCAATGGATCATTTGTGCTACTGAATTGTGCCGCAATTTATAATCAGTCTGCGCGATTTTTTTACAGCAGCTGAGTATGTGATCAACAGTTTCGTCAGCTTCTTTGCAAAGTCTGCATTTGGTATCATCAGAGGATTTTTCGATTTTGGCCTTAATGGCATTTGTGCAGATAGCTTGTTCTTGCGCAGCCAGGATTAGTGACTCTGTTTCTTTCTTTAATGTACCTGTTTTTAACCATAACCAAGTTTGTTCACTGTCCACTTTATCTTTTATTTTTTCCAGAAATTGACCATGCAGTGCTTTGTTCTGCCAACTCTCCATTCTTGATTTTATCACATCTTTTCTGTATTCTTGTTTTGTCTGTTGGGCCTTCAGTACATTTTTGTTCTTTACTTCGATTAATAGATGTTCTTGACTTTCTTTTAAATAATCAGCCAGTGCATGTTTTTCTTCTTCAACTGTTTGCTTCACTTGTAATAATCCTCTGCCACCTGATTTTCGGGGCAGATATAGTCTATCAGTATCACCACGTGGATGTAAACTGTAGTGCATTGTCATTAGCTTCCTGGTTTTTTGGTCCAAAAGGTCCAAATCAGCTTGTGTCCAGTTAACTATGCCAGCTGTGTATCTTATAACTGGTATTGCCCAGGTATTTATGGCTTTGATTGTATTTCCACCATTCAATTTAGATTTCAAAATTTTCCTAACTCTGTTGGTGTACTCTCGCCTGACAATAGTTTTTACTTCTCCATGCTTGATGTTATCCAACTGCAGAATGCCTAAGTATTTGTAGGCTTCATTTTCTTTGCATTTAATTAGTTGGCCATTGGGCATTTCAACTCCCTCAGATGCAGTGATTTTGCCCCTTTTTATGGATACAGTGGCACATTTTTCCATGCCAAACTGCATTGAAATATTGGTGCTGAATACTCGGACTGTATTTGTCAATGATTGGATTTCTATTTCTGACTTTCCATAGAGTTTCAAATCATCCATATATAGTAAATGCGAAATTTTTTCAGCTTTTTTGGCTGTTTGGTAGCCTAATTTCATTTTTTTTAAGATTACTGATAGTGGGATCATTGCGATGATGAAGAGAAGAGGTGAAAGTGAATCACCCTGGAAAATTCCTCGCTTGATATTAACCATTCCGTAGCTCTCATTCCCTACTGCCAACTCAGTTCTCCATTGTTTCATTGCCTTTTCAGTAAAGGATGTAATATTTTTGCTAATGCCAGTTGTTTCTAAGCATTTTATGATCCAACTATGTGGCAGTGAGTCAAATGCCTTTTTGTAATCAATCCAGACCATATTCAAGTTCGTTTTTCTGTTCTTACAATTTTCTAATATCATTTTATCAATTAGAAGCTGATCTTTTGTGCCCCTGCTCCTTCTTTTGTTGCCTTTTTGCTCTACTGGCAAGATGTTGTTTGTTTCCAAATAATCCATCATGTTATCTGCAATAATGCCTGTGAGTAATTTGAAGGTTGTTGGCAAGCATGTTATTGGTCTATAGTTTTCAGGTGTTGTTCCTTTAGTTGGATCTTTCTGAATCAAGTATGTTTTTCCAGTTGTCAACCATTCATCAATTTGGCCCTTTTGTAAAATTTCATTCAGTTGCCTGGCCAATATTGCATGTAAACTGGTCAGATATTTGAGCCAGAAACCATGTAATTGGTCCTTTCCAGGTGATGTCCAATTCTTTACCTTTTTAACTCGATTTTTGACCATCTCAGTTGTTATTTCTAATACTTGCATTTGTTTGTTGCCAATGCTTTTCTCAAAGTCATGTATCCACTTTGCTTCCTTGTTGTAGTCCTTTGCATTTTCCCACAATTCTTTCCAGAATTCAACTGTGGCCTGCTTTTCTGGTTTTTCACTTTTGGTGTCACCATTCACATTAAGACTTTGATAAAAACGCCGTTGGTCTGATCGAAATTGCTGATTTTGTTTATATTGGATGATTCGTGTCTCATATCTTTCAATTTTTCTAGCTGTTGCTGTTATCTGCTGTTTTACAATCTCTACAGCTTCATTGATGTTTCTTGTATCCAATCTATATCTTCTGATTAGCCGATCTATGATTTTGTTGTTTTTAAGTCGTTGCTCATGCATGTTCTTTAAGTTACTAGCATCTGCCCTTAATTTTTTGATTTTTTGTTCTAAACGGATTTTCCACTTTGGCTTTGGTGCTTTTTCTGTTGTGTGACTAGGTACTTTAATTTTAATGCCTAGTTCATTAGTGACTATTACAGCTGCGCTGTACATTAACTGGTTTGTTTCCAAGATGGATCCCGGTTCAATTGTTGAAAACACTGCATTAACCATTTTCATGATAGGGGCCAAAATTTTCTTAGGCACAGTTTTTAGTGATGGTAAACGTTGCCTTTCCTCATTAAGCAGAAAATGTTCCATGATCTTATCCTTCAATTCTTTTTGTTTTTGAGTTAGTTCATCAGTTGGTTCAATGATAACTGGTTCTAGTGGTGGTGATGTTATTTCCTCCCCGAGAGCTTCTTCTGGGAGTTCTACTATAGTGTCTTTAGTTGTGTCTTGAATATCAGTTATTTCCGCTTGTGATATTGTTTTTTGGGTTTTGCAATTTGCCTGAATTTCCTCATGTTCAACTTCACTAAACACTTTATTCCGTATAATAAATCGCCTTTGATCTGCTAGTCGTTGTTCACTAACATTTGAATCTGGATATTGTTGTTTCCATAATTCATACATTCGCTTTAAATATCCTCTTTTTTCTGGCTCTGAGTTGTAGTAACAGGCCATTATGGCACGGTTTTCATCTGCACTATATTTTTGTCGTTTTGTTGGCTGGTCCACTTGTAGCCCACTTGTCGACGGATGTCCAGGGACCCCAACATCCGCCGCGGCCCTTGTTAACCCGCGCGACGACCGATGCGGTATGGAATTCTTATTCGTTTTTTTCACCATATTGTATGGGTTGGCGGGGGTTTTTTTTACGGGACCAGATGCCAACCTGATCCCAACCTTCCTCCTTTCTCATCCGGGCTTGGGACCGGCAACGGCGGAGTTGTTGTTGTTGTTGTTGTTGTTGTTGTTGTTGTTGTTATTATTATTATTATTATTATTATTATTATTATTATTATTATTATACAATGGTATCACAGCGCCCAGTTGTTTCGCCGGATTTGGCATTGGTTACTAGTCGGGCCCCACCAAAGGGCCTAGGACGTCGTAACGTATTTTCGTAATATGCGTGCAGATCCAAGCAGGGCGGCTTTTTGCATTTGACTGATGGTGATTTTGTCAATTTTTAACTGTTTTAAATGTAATTCCAGTGCTTTTGGAATAGCACCCAGTGTGCCAATTACCACTGGAATTATCACTGCTGGTTTGTGCCATAGTCGTTGAATTTCGATTTTTAAGTCCTGGTATCTTGCGATTTTTTCATGTTCCTTCTCGGCGACCCTGCTATCACCTGGTATTGCGATGTCTATGATTGTGACCTTATTTTTCTCAACCAGTGTGATGTCTGGTGTATTATGCGCCAGTATTTTGTCGGTTTGTATACGGAAATCCCACAAGATCTTGACCATCTGATTTTCTGTGACTTTTTCAGGCTGATGTTCCCACCAGTTTGTTGCTGTTTTAATATTATAATTTTTGCACAAATTCCAATGGATCATTTGTGCTACTGAATTGTGCCGCAATTTATAATCAGTCTGTGCGATTTTTTTACAGCAGCTGAGTATGTGATCAACAGTTTCATCAGCTTCTTTGCAAAGTCTGCATTTGGCATCATCAGAGGATTTTTCGATTTTGGCCTTAATGGCATTTGTGCGGATAGCTTGTTCTTGCGCAGCCAGGATTAGTAACTCTGTTTCTTTCTTTAATGTACCTGTTGTTAACCATAACCAAGTTTGTTCACTGTCCACTTTATCTTTTATTTTTTCCAGAAATTGGCCATGCAGTGCTTTGTTCTGCCAACTCTCCATTCTTGATTTTATCACATCTTTTCTGTATTCTTGTTTTGTCTGTTGGGCCTTCAGTACATTTTTGTTCTTTACTTCGATTAATAGATGTTCTTGACTTTCTTTTAAATAATCAGCCAGTGCATGTTTTTCTTCTTCAACTGTTTGCTTCACTTGTAATAATCCTCTGCCACCTGATTTTCGGGGCAGATATAGTCTATCAGTATCACCACGTGGATGTAAACTGTAGTGCATTGTCATTAGCTTCCTGGTTTTTTGGTCCAAAAGGTCCAAATCAGCTTGTGTCCAGTTAACTATGCCAGCTGTGTATCTTATAACTGGTATTGCCCAGGTATTTATGGCTTTGATTGTATTTCCACCATTCAATTTAGATTTCAAAATTTTCCTAACTCTGTTGGTGTACTCTCGCCTGACAATAGTTTTTACTTCTCCATGCTTGATGTTATCCAACTGCAGAATGCCTAAGTATTTGTAGGCTTCATTTTCTTTGCATTTAATTAGTTGGCCATTGGGCATTTCAACTCCCTCAGATGCAGTGATTTTGCCCCTTTTTATGGATACAGTGGCACATTTTTCCATGCCAAACTGCATTGAAATATTGGTGCTGAATACTCGGACTGTATTTGTCAATGATTGGATTTCTATTTCTGACTTTCCATAGAGTTTCAAATCATCCATATATAGTAAATGCGAAATTTTTTCAGCTTTTTTGGCTGTTTGGTAGCCTAATTTCATTTTTTTTAAGATTACTGATAGTGGGATCATTGCGATGATGAAGAGAAGAGGTGAAAGTGAATCACCCTGGAAAATTCCTCGCTTGATATTAACCATTCCGTAGCTCTCATTCCCTACTGCCAACTCAGTTCTCCATTGTTTCATTGCCTTTTCAGTAAAGGATGTAATATTTTTGCTAATGCCAGTTGTTTCTAAGCATTTTATGATCCAACTATGTGGCAGTGAGTCAAATGCCTTTTTGTAATCAATCCAGACCATATTCAAGTTCGTTTTTCTGTTCTTACAATTTTCTAATATCATTTTATCAATTAGAAGCTGATCTTTTGTGCCCCTGCTCCTTCTTTTGTTGCCTTTTTGCTCTACTGGCAAGATGTTGTTTGTTTCCAAATAATCCATCATGTTATCTGCAATAATGCCTGTGAGTAATTTGAAGGTTGTTGGCAAGCATGTTATTGGTCTATAGTTTTCAGGTGTTGTTCCTTTAGTTGGATCTTTCTGAATCAAGTATGTTTTTCCAGTTGTCAACCATTCATCAATTTGGCCCTTTTGTAAAATTTCATTCAGTTGCCTGGCCAATATTGCATGTAAACTGGTCAGATATTTGAGCCAGAAACCATGTAATTGGTCCTTTCCAGGTGATGTCCAATTCTTTACCTTTTTAACTCGATTTTTGACCATCTCAGTTGTTATTTCTAATACTTGCATTTGTTTGTTGCCAATGCTTTTCTCAAAGTCATGTATCCACTTTGCTTCCTTGTTGTAGTCCTTTGCATTTTCCCACAATTCTTTCCAGAATTCAACTGTGGCCTGCTTTTCTGGTTTTTCACTTTTGGTGTCACCATTCACATTAAGACTTTGATAAAAACGCCGTTGGTCTGATCGAAATTGCTGATTTTGTTTATATTGGATGATTCGTGTCTCATATCTTTCAATTTTTCTAGCTGTTGCTGTTATCTGCTGTTTTACAATCTCTACAGCTTCATTGATGTTTCTTGTATCCAATCTATATCTTCTGATTAGCCGATCTATGATTTTGTTGTTTTTAAGTCGTTGCTCATGCATGTTCTTTAAGTTACTAGCATCTGCCCTTAATTTTTTGATTTTTTGTTCTAAACGGATTTTCCACTTTGGCTTTGGTGCTTTTTCTGTTGTGTGACTAGGTACTTTAATTTTAATGCCTAGTTCATTAGTGACTATTACAGCTGCGCTGTACATTAACTGGTTTGTTTCCAAGATGGATCCCGGTTCAATTGTTGAAAACACTGCATTAACCATTTTCATGATAGGGGCCAAAATTTTCTTAGGCACAGTTTTTAGTGATGGTAAACGTTGCCTTTCCTCATTAAGCAGAAAATGTTCCATGATCTTATCCTTCAATTCTTTTTGTTTTTGAGTTAGTTCATCAGTTGGTTCAATGATAACTGGTTCTAGTGGTGGTGATGTTATTTCCTCCCCGAGAGCTTCTTCTGGGAGTTCTACTATAGTGTCTTTAGTTGTGTCTTGAATATCAGTTATTTCCGCTTGTGATATTGTTTTTTGGGTTTTGCAATTTGCCTGAATTTCCTCATGTTCAACTTCACTAAACACTTTATTCCGTATAATAAATCGCCTTTGATCTGCTAGTCGTTGTTCACTAACATTTGAATCTGGATATTGTTGTTTCCATAATTCATACATTCGCTTTAAATATCCTCTTTTTTCTGGCTCTGAGTTGTAGTAACAGGCCATTATGGCACGGTTTTCATCTGCACTATATTTTTGTCGTTTTGTTGGCTGGTCCACTTGTAGCCCACTTGTCGACGGATGTCCAGGGACCCCAACATCCGCCGCGGCCCTTGTTAACCCGCGCGACGACCGATGCGGTATGGAATTCTTATTCGTTTTTTTCACCATATTGTATGGGTTGGCGGGGGTTTTTTTTACGGGACCAGATGCCAACCTGATCCCAACCTTCCTCCTTTCTCATCCGGGCTTGGGACCGGCAACGGCGGAGTTGTTGTTGTTGTTGTTGTTGTTGTTGTTGTTGTTGTTGTTATTATTATTATTATTATTATTATTATTATTATTATTATTATTATACAATGGTATCACAGCGCCCAGTTGTTTCGCCGGATTTGGCATTGGTTACTAGTCGGGCCCCACCAAAGGGCCTAGGACGTCGTAACGTATTTTCGTAATATGCGTGCAGATCCAAGCAGGGCGGCTTTTTGCATTTGACTGATGGTGATTTTGTCAATTTTTAACTGTTTTAAATGTAATTCCAGTGCTTTTGGAATAGCACCCAGTGTGCCAATTACCACTGGAATTATCACTGCTGGTTTGTGCCATAGTCGTTGAATTTCGATTTTTAAGTCCTGGTATCTTGCGATTTTTTCATGTTCCTTCTCGGCGACCCTGCTATCACCTGGTATTGCGATGTCTATGATTGTGACCTTATTTTTCTCAACCAGTGTGATGTCTGGTGTATTATGCGCCAGTATTTTGTCGGTTTGTATACGGAAATCCCACAAGATCTTGACCATCTGATTTTCTGTGACTTTTTCAGGCTGATGTTCCCACCAGTTTGTTGCTGTTTTAATATTATAATTTTTGCACAAATTCCAATGGATCATTTGTGCTACTGAATTGTGCCGCAATTTATAATCAGTCTGTGCGATTTTTTTACAGCAGCTGAGTATGTGATCAACAGTTTCATCAGCTTCTTTGCAAAGTCTGCATTTGGCATCATCAGAGGATTTTTCGATTTTGGCCTTAATGGCATTTGTGCGGATAGCTTGTTCTTGCGCAGCCAGGATTAGTAACTCTGTTTCTTTCTTTAATGTACCTGTTGTTAACCATAACCAAGTTTGTTCACTGTCCACTTTATCTTTTATTTTTTCCAGAAATTGGCCATGCAGTGCTTTGTTCTGCCAACTCTCCATTCTTGATTTTATCACATCTTTTCTGTATTCTTGTTTTGTCTGTTGGGCCTTCAGTACATTTTTGTTCTTTACTTCGATTAATAGATGTTCTTGACTTTCTTTTAAATAATCAGCCAGTGCATGTTTTTCTTCTTCAACTGTTTGCTTCACTTGTAATAATCCTCTGCCACCTGATTTTCGGGGCAGATATAGTCTATCAGTATCACCACGTGGATGTAAACTGTAGTGCATTGTCATTAGCTTCCTGGTTTTTTGGTCCAAAAGGTCCAAATCAGCTTGTGTCCAGTTAACTATGCCAGCTGTGTATCTTATAACTGGTATTGCCCAGGTATTTATGGCTTTGATTGTATTTCCACCATTCAATTTAGATTTCAAAATTTTCCTAACTCTGTTGGTGTACTCTCGCCTGACAATAGTTTTTACTTCTCCATGCTTGATGTTATCCAACTGCAGAATGCCTAAGTATTTGTAGGCTTCATTTTCTTTGCATTTAATTAGTTGGCCATTGGGCATTTCAACTCCCTCAGATGCAGTGATTTTGCCCCTTTTTATGGATACAGTGGCACATTTTTCCATGCCAAACTGCATTGAAATATTGGTGCTGAATACTCGGACTGTATTTGTCAATGATTGGATTTCTATTTCTGACTTTCCATAGAGTTTCAAATCATCCATATATAGTAAATGCGAAATTTTTTCAGCTTTTTTGGCTGTTTGGTAGCCTAATTTCATTTTTTTTAAGATTACTGATAGTGGGATCATTGCGATGATGAAGAGAAGAGGTGAAAGTGAATCACCCTGGAAAATTCCTCGCTTGATATTAACCATTCCGTAGCTCTCATTCCCTACTGCCAACTCAGTTCTCCATTGTTTCATTGCCTTTTCAGTAAAGGATGTAATATTTTTGCTAATGCCAGTTGTTTCTAAGCATTTTATGATCCAACTATGTGGCAGTGAGTCAAATGCCTTTTTGTAATCAATCCAGACCATATTCAAGTTCGTTTTTCTGTTCTTACAATTTTCTAATATCATTTTATCAATTAGAAGCTGATCTTTTGTGCCCCTGCTCCTTCTTTTGTTGCCTTTTTGCTCTACTGGCAAGATGTTGTTTGTTTCCAAATAATCCATCATGTTATCTGCAATAATGCCTGTGAGTAATTTGAAGGTTGTTGGCAAGCATGTTATTGGTCTATAGTTTTCAGGTGTTGTTCCTTTAGTTGGATCTTTCTGAATCAAGTATGTTTTTCCAGTTGTCAACCATTCATCAATTTGGCCCTTTTGTAAAATTTCATTCAGTTGCCTGGCCAATATTGCATGTAAACTGGTCAGATATTTGAGCCAGAAACCATGTAATTGGTCCTTTCCAGGTGATGTCCAATTCTTTACCTTTTTAACTCGATTTTTGACCATCTCAGTTGTTATTTCTAATACTTGCATTTGTTTGTTGCCAATGCTTTTCTCAAAGTCATGTATCCACTTTGCTTCCTTGTTGTAGTCCTTTGCATTTTCCCACAATTCTTTCCAGAATTCAACTGTGGCCTGCTTTTCTGGTTTTTCACTTTTGGTGTCACCATTCACATTAAGACTTTGATAAAAACGCCGTTGGTCTGATCGAAATTGCTGATTTTGTTTATATTGGATGATTCGTGTCTCATATCTTTCAATTTTTCTAGCTGTTGCTGTTATCTGCTGTTTTACAATCTCTACAGCTTCATTGATGTTTCTTGTATCCAATCTATATCTTCTGATTAGCCGATCTATGATTTTGTTGTTTTTAAGTCGTTGCTCATGCATGTTCTTTAAGTTACTAGCATCTGCCCTTAATTTTTTGATTTTTTGTTCTAAACGGATTTTCCACTTTGGCTTTGGTGCTTTTTCTGTTGTGTGACTAGGTACTTTAATTTTAATGCCTAGTTCATTAGTGACTATTACAGCTGCGCTGTACATTAACTGGTTTGTTTCCAAGATGGATCCCGGTTCAATTGTTGAAAACACTGCATTAACCATTTTCATGATAGGGGCCAAAATTTTCTTAGGCACAGTTTTTAGTGATGGTAAACGTTGCCTTTCCTCATTAAGCAGAAAATGTTCCATGATCTTATCCTTCAATTCTTTTTGTTTTTGAGTTAGTTCATCAGTTGGTTCAATGATAACTGGTTCTAGTGGTGGTGATGTTATTTCCTCCCCGAGAGCTTCTTCTGGGAGTTCTACTATAGTGTCTTTAGTTGTGTCTTGAATATCAGTTATTTCCGCTTGTGATATTGTTTTTTGGGTTTTGCAATTTGCCTGAATTTCCTCATGTTCAACTTCACTAAACACTTTATTCCGTATAATAAATCGCCTTTGATCTGCTAGTCGTTGTTCACTAACATTTGAATCTGGATATTGTTGTTTCCATAATTCATACATTCGCTTTAAATATCCTCTTTTTTCTGGCTCTGAGTTGTAGTAACAGGCCATTATGGCACGGTTTTCATCTGCACTATATTTTTGTCGTTTTGTTGGCTGGTCCACTTGTAGCCCACTTGTCGACGGATGTCCAGGGACCCCAACATCCGCCGCGGCCCTTGTTAACCCGCGCGACGACCGATGCGGTATGGAATTCTTATTCGTTTTTTTCACCATATTGTATGGGTTGGCGGGGGTTTTTTTTACGGGACCAGATGCCAACCTGATCCCAACCTTCCTCCTTTCTCATCCGGGCTTGGGACCGGCAACGGCGGAGTTGTTGTTGTTGTTGTTGTTGTTGTTGTTGTTGTTGTTGTTGTTGTTATTATTATTATTATTATTATTATTATTATTATTATTATTATTATACAATGGTATCACAGCGCCCAGTTGTTTCGCCGGATTTGGCATTGGTTACTAGTCGGGCCCCACCAAAGGGCCTAGGACGTCGTAACGTATTTTCGTAATATGCGTGCAGATCCAAGCAGGGCGGCTTTTTGCATTTGACTGATGGTGATTTTGTCAATTTTTAACTGTTTTAAATGTAATTCCAGTGCTTTTGGAATAGCACCCAGTGTGCCAATTACCACTGGAATTATCACTGCTGGTTTGTGCCATAGTCGTTGAATTTCGATTTTTAAGTCCTGGTATCTTGCGATTTTTTCATGTTCCTTCTCGGCGACCCTGCTATCACCTGGTATTGCGATGTCTATGATTGTGACCTTATTTTTCTCAACCAGTGTGATGTCTGGTGTATTATGCGCCAGTATTTTGTCGGTTTGTATACGGAAATCCCACAAGATCTTGACCATCTGATTTTCTGTGACTTTTTCAGGCTGATGTTCCCACCAGTTTGTTGCTGTTTTAATATTATAATTTTTGCACAAATTCCAATGGATCATTTGTGCTACTGAATTGTGCCGCAATTTATAATCAGTCTGTGCGATTTTTTTACAGCAGCTGAGTATGTGATCAACAGTTTCATCAGCTTCTTTGCAAAGTCTGCATTTGGCATCATCAGAGGATTTTTCGATTTTGGCCTTAATGGCATTTGTGCGGATAGCTTGTTCTTGCGCAGCCAGGATTAGTAACTCTGTTTCTTTCTTTAATGTACCTGTTGTTAACCATAACCAAGTTTGTTCACTGTCCACTTTATCTTTTATTTTTTCCAGAAATTGGCCATGCAGTGCTTTGTTCTGCCAACTCTCCATTCTTGATTTTATCACATCTTTTCTGTATTCTTGTTTTGTCTGTTGGGCCTTCAGTACATTTTTGTTCTTTACTTCGATTAATAGATGTTCTTGACTTTCTTTTAAATAATCAGCCAGTGCATGTTTTTCTTCTTCAACTGTTTGCTTCACTTGTAATAATCCTCTGCCACCTGATTTTCGGGGCAGATATAGTCTATCAGTATCACCACGTGGATGTAAACTGTAGTGCATTGTCATTAGCTTCCTGGTTTTTTGGTCCAAAAGGTCCAAATCAGCTTGTGTCCAGTTAACTATGCCAGCTGTGTATCTTATAACTGGTATTGCCCAGGTATTTATGGCTTTGATTGTATTTCCACCATTCAATTTAGATTTCAAAATTTTCCTAACTCTGTTGGTGTACTCTCGCCTGACAATAGTTTTTACTTCTCCATGCTTGATGTTATCCAACTGCAGAATGCCTAAGTATTTGTAGGCTTCATTTTCTTTGCATTTAATTAGTTGGCCATTGGGCATTTCAACTCCCTCAGATGCAGTGATTTTGCCCCTTTTTATGGATACAGTGGCACATTTTTCCATGCCAAACTGCATTGAAATATTGGTGCTGAATACTCGGACTGTATTTGTCAATGATTGGATTTCTATTTCTGACTTTCCATAGAGTTTCAAATCATCCATATATAGTAAATGCGAAATTTTTTCAGCTTTTTTGGCTGTTTGGTAGCCTAATTTCATTTTTTTTAAGATTACTGATAGTGGGATCATTGCGATGATGAAGAGAAGAGGTGAAAGTGAATCACCCTGGAAAATTCCTCGCTTGATATTAACCATTCCGTAGCTCTCATTCCCTACTGCCAACTCAGTTCTCCATTGTTTCATTGCCTTTTCAGTAAAGGATGTAATATTTTTGCTAATGCCAGTTGTTTCTAAGCATTTTATGATCCAACTATGTGGCAGTGAGTCAAATGCCTTTTTGTAATCAATCCAGACCATATTCAAGTTCGTTTTTCTGTTCTTACAATTTTCTAATATCATTTTATCAATTAGAAGCTGATCTTTTGTGCCCCTGCTCCTTCTTTTGTTGCCTTTTTGCTCTACTGGCAAGATGTTGTTTGTTTCCAAATAATCCATCATGTTATCTGCAATAATGCCTGTGAGTAATTTGAAGGTTGTTGGCAAGCATGTTATTGGTCTATAGTTTTCAGGTGTTGTTCCTTTAGTTGGATCTTTCTGAATCAAGTATGTTTTTCCAGTTGTCAACCATTCATCAATTTGGCCCTTTTGTAAAATTTCATTCAGTTGCCTGGCCAATATTGCATGTAAACTGGTCAGATATTTGAGCCAGAAACCATGTAATTGGTCCTTTCCAGGTGATGTCCAATTCTTTACCTTTTTAACTCGATTTTTGACCATCTCAGTTGTTATTTCTAATACTTGCATTTGTTTGTTGCCAATGCTTTTCTCAAAGTCATGTATCCACTTTGCTTCCTTGTTGTAGTCCTTTGCATTTTCCCACAATTCTTTCCAGAATTCAACTGTGGCCTGCTTTTCTGGTTTTTCACTTTTGGTGTCACCATTCACATTAAGACTTTGATAAAAACGCCGTTGGTCTGATCGAAATTGCTGATTTTGTTTATATTGGATGATTCGTGTCTCATATCTTTCAATTTTTCTAGCTGTTGCTGTTATCTGCTGTTTTACAATCTCTACAGCTTCATTGATGTTTCTTGTATCCAATCTATATCTTCTGATTAGCCGATCTATGATTTTGTTGTTTTTAAGTCGTTGCTCATGCATGTTCTTTAAGTTACTAGCATCTGCCCTTAATTTTTTGATTTTTTGTTCTAAACGGATTTTCCACTTTGGCTTTGGTGCTTTTTCTGTTGTGTGACTAGGTACTTTAATTTTAATGCCTAGTTCATTAGTGACTATTACAGCTGCGCTGTACATTAACTGGTTTGTTTCCAAGATGGATCCCGGTTCAATTGTTGAAAACACTGCATTAACCATTTTCATGATAGGGGCCAAAATTTTCTTAGGCACAGTTTTTAGTGATGGTAAACGTTGCCTTTCCTCATTAAGCAGAAAATGTTCCATGATCTTATCCTTCAATTCTTTTTGTTTTTGAGTTAGTTCATCAGTTGGTTCAATGATAACTGGTTCTAGTGGTGGTGATGTTATTTCCTCCCCGAGAGCTTCTTCTGGGAGTTCTACTATAGTGTCTTTAGTTGTGTCTTGAATATCAGTTATTTCCGCTTGTGATATTGTTTTTTGGGTTTTGCAATTTGCCTGAATTTCCTCATGTTCAACTTCACTAAACACTTTATTCCGTATAATAAATCGCCTTTGATCTGCTAGTCGTTGTTCACTAACATTTGAATCTGGATATTGTTGTTTCCATAATTCATACATTCGCTTTAAATATCCTCTTTTTTCTGGCTCTGAGTTGTAGTAACAGGCCATTATGGCACGGTTTTCATCTGCACTATATTTTTGTCGTTTTGTTGGCTGGTCCACTTGTAGCCCACTTGTCGACGGATGTCCAGGGACCCCAACATCCGCCGCGGCCCTTGTTAACCCGCACGACGACCGATGCGGTATGGAATTCTTATTCGTTTTTTTCACCATATTGTATGGGTTGGCGGGGGTTTTTTTTACGGGACCAGATGCCAACCTGATCCCAACCTTCCTCCTTTCTCATCCGGGCTTGGGACCGGCAACGGCGGAGTTGTTGTTGTTGTTGTTGTTGTTGTTGTTGTTATTATTATTATTATTATTATTATTATTATTATTATTATTATTATTATACAATGGTATCACAGCGCCCAGTTGTTTCGCCGGATTTGGCATTGGTTACTAGTCGGGCCCCACCAAAGGGCCTAGGACGTCGTAACGTATTTTCGTAATATGCGTGCAGATCCAAGCAGGGCGGCTTTTTGCATTTGACTGATGGTGATTTTGTCAATTTTTAACTGTTTTAAATGTAATTCCAGTGCTTTTGGAATAGCACCCAGTGTGCCAATTACCACTGGAATTATCACTGCTGGTTTGTGCCATAGTCGTTGAATTTCGATTTTTAAGTCCTGGTATCTTGCGATTTTTTCATGTTCCTTCTCGGCGACCCTGCTATCACCTGGTATTGCGATGTCTATGATTGTGACCTTATTTTTCTCAACCAGTGTGATGTCTGGTGTATTATGCGCCAGTATTTTGTCGGTTTGTATACGGAAATCCCACAAGATCTTGACCATCTGATTTTCTGTGACTTTTTCAGGCTGATGTTCCCACCAGTTTGTTGCTGTTTTAATATTATAATTTTTGCACAAATTCCAATGGATCATTTGTGCTACTGAATTGTGCCGCAATTTATAATCAGTCTGTGCGATTTTTTTACAGCAGCTGAGTATGTGATCAACAGTTTCATCAGCTTCTTTGCAAAGTCTGCATTTGGCATCATCAGAGGATTTTTCGATTTTGGCCTTAATGGCATTTGTGCGGATAGCTTGTTCTTGCGCAGCCAGGATTAGTAACTCTGTTTCTTTCTTTAATGTACCTGTTGTTAACCATAACCAAGTTTGTTCACTGTCCACTTTATCTTTTATTTTTTCCAGAAATTGGCCATGCAGTGCTTTGTTCTGCCAACTCTCCATTCTTGATTTTATCACATCTTTTCTGTATTCTTGTTTCGTCTGTTGGGCCTTCAGTAGATTTTTGTTCTTTACTTCGATTAATAGATTTTCTTGACTTTCTTTTAAATAATCAGCCAGTGCATGTTTTTCTTCTTCAACTGTTTGCTTTACTTGTAATAATCCTCTGCCATCTGATTTTCGGGGCAGATATAGTCTATCAGTATCACCACGTGGATGTAAACTGTAGTGCATTGTCATTAGTTTCCTGGTTTTTCGGTCCAAAAGGTCCAAATCAGCTTGTGTCCAGTTAACTATACCAGCTGTGTATCTTATAACTGGTATTGCCCAGGTATTTTTGGCCTTGATCGTATTTCCACCATTCAATTTAGATTTCAAAATTTTCCTAACTCTGTTGGTGTACTCTCGCCTGACAACAGTTTTTACTTCTCCATGCTTGATGTTATCCAACTGCAGAATGCCTAAGTATTTGTAGGCTTCATTTTCTTTGCATTTAATTAATTGGCCATTGAGCATTTCAATTCCCTCACATGCAGTGATTTTGCCCCTTTTTATGGATACAGTGGCACATTTTTCCATGCCAAACTGCATTGAAATATCGGTGCTGAATACTCGGACTGTGTTTGTCAATGATTGGATTTCTATTTCTGACTTTCCATAGAGTTTCAAATCATCCATATATAGTAAATGTGAAGTTTTTTCAGCTTCTTTGGCTGTTTGGTAGCCTAATTTCATTTTTTTTAAGATTACTGATAGTGGGATCATTGCGATGATGAAGAGAAGAGGTGAAAGTGAATCACCCTGGAAAATTCCTCGCTTGATATTAACCATTCCGTAGCTCTCATTCCCTACTGCCAACTCAGTTCTCCATTGTTTCATTGCCTTTTCAGTAAAGGATGTAATATTTTTGCTAATGCCAGTTGTTTCTAAGCATTTTATGATCCAACTATGTGGCAGTGAGTCAAATGCCTTTTTGTAATCAATCCAGACCATATTCAAGTTCGTTTTTCTGTTCTTACATATTATTATTATTATTATTATTATTATTATTATTATTATTATTATTATTATTATTTTATTTTATTTAGTTTGTCAAACATGTACAAGATAACAGGTATAAGTGCAAACATGGACATGAACACAGGAAATGGGTATGAATAAATGGGGACAGTAGGAGAGGGACAGTAGGCACCCTGGTGTACATATGCACGCCCCTTAGGAATCGGGTGAGGTCCACGTTAGACAGTTTAAGATTAAAATTACCAGGGTTTGAGGATGTAACAACAATCAGGTAGAGCATTCCAGGCATTGACCACTCTGTTGCTGAAGTCATATTTTCTGCAATCAAGTTTGGAGTGGTTTACCTTGAGTTTGTATCTATTGTTTGCCTGTGTATTATTGCGGTTGAAGCTGAAGTGACAAGGAGGACATTGTACAAACAATTTTGTGTGCTATGCTTAGGTCAGACTGCAGGAGGCGCAGTTCCAGATTGTCCAGGTCTAAAATTTTGAGCCTGGTGGCATCAGGGATTCTATTGCAAGCAGAAGAGTGGAGGACTCTTCTCGTGAAATACCTCTGGACGCGCTTGAATGTATTAATGTCTGTTGTACAGTGTGGATTCCAGGCAGACAAGCTGTATTTGAGAATTGGTCTGGCAAAAGTTTTGTATGCTCTAGTTTGCGGTTCAATGTTACTGGAGAAGCAGCTTTGCAAAAGTAAGTTAACAACTCTTAATGCCTTTTTGGCAATGCTGTTGCAGTGAGCTCTGGGTCCTAGATCGTTTGAGATGAGCACTCCTAAGTCCTTGACTGAGTGAGGGTCGTCTACGAGGTTGTATCCGACCAGCTTGTATTTGGTGTTCTGATTTTTGTTGCCAATGTGTAAGACAGAACATTTGTTAGTTGAGATTTGGAGTTGCCAATTGTTCAACCATTCTGACATATAGTCAAGGTTGCTTTGTCGATGGTGTTAAATAGTTTTACGGCGTCAGTTAATGCAGCTACTTGTAATATGGAAAGGTCATTTATGTAAAGCAATTGTTCTTAGAGACCTCAACTGTCTCCTCTAAGAGAAGGGCAGAAGCAACTGAGACATTCTTGGCAATCATGACAAATCATAGGCATGCTGGAGACCACACACCAGACCTATTTTTTATCTCGGCATAGCCAGAGTGTATTCAAAGTCTAATGTTGGGGGCATTAATCTCTCTCTGTTGTTGTGGTTCTCAGTAGGGTTGTCTCATCATCGCAGAGAGGAGGAACTCACTTCAGTGATCTGCTCAAGGCCTCAAATGTAACCACTTGGCTTTCAGAGTTGGTTGAGGTTTTCCCCAGTTGATGGGGAGCAGTCCTGTTGGGGCCCCAATCATTTGCTGGGATAGAGGGGCAGCAGTGGCCTTGCACAAAGCTGCACAACCTCTTGCTTTTCTAACTGATCCAGGGTCTCCCCTGCTTATCTCAGCTTCCAGGAATGAAGCCAACCAAGAGGCTTCTTGAGTAATGCTGGCCTAATACAAGGAAGATGCATGGGTAGAAAACTCCACTACCTGGGTGATGAAAAGTTGAAATGTCTCCTCTTCTGGCATCCAGAGATTGCCATCTAGTGTCCCTTTTTAAGTAAACCCATCTTCTGTGGGATAAAGACAGGCAAGAAGAGCATTTAAGGAGCTGCTATCAGGAACTTTCTAGCTTAGGCAAAATGTTCAGATTCACTTGGAGCTCGATGCTGCTGAGGCACATCCAGAGACATGGCTGCGATGTCATCTGGGATCAGTTGGGTCCTGGAGATCCTGAAGAAGGGGATGGATCCATAGGCTCATCCACTTCAACTTTGGGGGCCCTCTTGGTGGTGAACATCTCAAAGGAGCTGGTGGGAGGTGGATGGGCTAGTCAGAAAAGCCCCATAAGGGTCCAGTGCAGGGCTCAGTGTTATCCCCACTATTATTCCACACTTATATGGAACTGTGGAGCAAGATCGCCCATCAGCATAAGTGGAGACCCACTTGCCTATTTCAACCTATGGCTGAATAAGTGATGTTCTCAAATGGCTGTCAGTGTCTGTAGGCTATTTGCATCTAGATGGGGAGAAATAGCTTGAAACTGAATCCCAGTAAGACAGAAAGGCTCAAGGTTGAAAGCCTACCAATTGCAGTAAAACCTGGATGATTTGTACCCTATTGGGCAAAGTTGGGGTTCCTCATGGATTCCCAGCTCCTGCTGAAGGAGCAGATGGCAAAACTGTGCCTTATATACAGCTCCATCCTGTGCATCGATTGCAATGTTTCTTGGAATGGCAGCCATTACTCACTGTCACTCACCCCTTACTAACTCTTGATTCAACCATCACAACATATTTTATGTAGGGCTGCTCTGAATTTGGAAGCTACAGTTGCTCCAGCAGTTCAGGGATTCCTTAGTGCATCCCAAGGCAGCCACATCCCAAGGCAGCCTCAGCTCCAAGAATGACAATTGACTTCCAGGTGTAATTTAAGGTTCTAATTGTCACTTTTAAGCCTTTCATATTTTGGAACCTGAATATCTGCAAAACAACTTTCTCCCTATACCACTGGTCCCCAATCTTGCCTCTTACACAAAGAGGCATGTGTGAGAAACTGGGTGTAAATTACAATACAATTAATTTCAGTTGGACATCAGGAAACATCATAATGGTAAGGGACATTCAGGCCCCAGAGAGATTGTCTTGGGAGGTGGTAGATTCTCTTATGTTGGAGATATTTAACAGAGGCAGGATGTCCAACCCTGGCAGGACTGCTACTAATAGATTGCTGTACTGGGCCAAGGTTGGAATAGAAGTTCTCCACAGACTCATCCAGACCTTCTGTGATTCTCCATTAATTTTCTGCAGCTTCTTATGAGGGAGGAGATTTTTTGATGCTTTGGCAAAAGAGGAGTTGAAGAGGAGACCAATTTCCCTCTCTCTTTAGGTTTGAGGTTTATTGGATTTATATGCTGCCCTTCTCCCAAGGACTCAGGGCGGCATACAACATAAAAGAAAACACATATTACAAAAATTAAAAGGGACATTAAATAAAGTATCCAAAAAACCCCAATTGATATTTACAATAAAAATTTAAAAAATAAATTAAAATTAACAACCAAATTAATCCTATATTTTATTCTATTCCATGCTTTAGCATGGAATTGCCTTTGTGTCTGTGGACAAAGAAAACCAATTTGTATGTTCCAGTGCCATCTGGTGTCATTAGCTATAATTACACTATTTACTTAAGGACAGCTTTAAATAAGGGTGGGAGACAACCAGGAAATTCACCAACCCATTCTAGTTCCGACAGTGTTTCAAAGTTAGCCAATGCCACTTCATGCTTTTTGTTAGATTGGGTAATGGATAGGCACACACAAGCTAAACGTAGCTACAGTTCTTTATTAAGTACAACAAGTAAGAACAATCCAGCGAAGGTTGAGTCTGACAGCAGCCCTTTTATAGGGAGCTGTCAGACCCTTCAACCAATAGGATTAAACCTCTGTTCCTGTCAGAACAGAGGACCTTGATGGAAACCCTTGTAGTTAGAACTAATATCTAACACACACCCACTCTTGGATGGAACAATCCTACTTGTAATGTAGTCACACAGGTAGGTGGGCTTTTGGGTAGCTCTGCCTGCCTGCACAGTTCAATAGGAGGGGTTTCCTTGCACAGGTCAGATGGACCTGTTTGCTCCGCAGCTCCACTTGGTGGAAGCTCCTGGAACCTTTCACAGGCCGCGGCTGGAGCTTCTAGAGCTGGTTCACTCGGAGCTCACTGCGGGCCTGCAACATAACCAGCTAAGTTTCCCGGTACCCTCAGGCTTGAGCTGGCTGTGGAAGGAGTGAGTGTTTGCTCCGTTTGGGTAGGGCTTTGGCTAACTCATGCAGGAGTTACCTCTGGTTGTCTAAGAGTGGAGTTGGAGAGGCGGCCATGGAGTTGGTCAATATGCCTTCTCCAATTCCTACCGTCCTCGAGCTGTAAGAGGTATGAGTGAGGGCTGGTGATGCCTATCACTGTGGCAGGAATCCACAGAGTTCCCCCAGCGTAGTTGTGGGCATATACCGAATCCCCTACACTAAATGTCCAAATCTTGCTTGGGGAGTCTGGGGGCGATGAGGCAGAATAATTGGGGTGTAGCCGATCTAAGTGGGACTTTAGCCGGCGACCCATGAGAAGCTCGGAGGGGCTCCTCCCTGTTGTGGCACTGGGTGTGATGTGCTGAATTAGCAAATAGTGGTCAACCTGTGTTTGCCAATCTCTTGGGCCCATCCTAGAGAGGGCCTCTTTTGCAGATCTCACCATTCCCTCCGCCTGACCATTGGAGGTCGGATGGAATGGTGTGACTAGGGCATGCCTGATTCACTGAGCTGCTAGGATGGTCTCAAATTGGATAGCCATGAATTGGGGCCCATTGTCAGAGACCAGGATGTCGGGCAGGCCGTGCGTGGAGAAAAGTCTGCGTAGCACCTTCTGCCATAGTGGAGGTCATCAGGACTACCTCTAACCATTTCGAGTAGGCGTCCACAACTATGAAAAATGTCTGGCCATGAACTGGGCCAGCAAAGTCAATGTGCTTGAGGTCACTCCCACTCCTTAGCAGGTGCCTCTGGGGGAGCTGGTCTGGGCTCCTTGCACAGTGTGCAGGTGGCCACCCATTCTTCGATCTCCCTGTCCATGTTAGGCCACCACACGTAACTCCTAGCCAAAGAATTCATCCTGACAATTCCAGGATGCCCTATGTGTAAAGCCTCTAATAGTGCAACACACAGTTTGGATGGAACAATGACCCGGTCCCCCCACATTAAACAGCCATTTACAACCGATAACTCATCACGTTTGACAAAATACATTTTAAAATCAACCCCAACAGGCCCCTTGGGCCACCCCCTCCACACCCAGTTCAAAATTTGCTTGATGGTGCAGTCCTTGGCAGAGTGACAGGCCCACATCACTGGACGAGACAGGCCCAGTCTCAAATCAGTCAATGAGGAGGACTGGCGTCTCGGGGGTAGAATCAGCAAGAAGTTCAGGCAGCAGGTAGCGGCTCAACGCATCAGCGTGCCCCAAAGTGGAGCCTGGTCGGTGGATGAGGTGGTAGGAGTAGGCAGCTAGGAAGATGATCCACCTGGTCATCCACGGTGAAAGTGACACTGTGGCTGGGGACACGTCGGTCCCCAACCAGTAAGTCCAACAACAGCTTGTGGTCCATAACCAGTTTGAAGTCCCGGCCATATAGATACTCGTGGAACCTCTTTACTCCAGCCACTGCAGCCAAAGCCTCACGGTCCAGCTGGCTATAGTTCCGCTCAGCGGGGGACAAGGTTGTAGTTTCGCTCAGCAGGGGACAAGGTCCTGGAGTAAAATGCAATAGGGGCTTCGGTTCTGTTGGGCATGTGGTGGCTGAGGACAGCGCCAATGCCAAAGGGGGAAGCATCTCAGGTCAGCACCAACGTCAGGGTCTGGCTGTATTAGAAATACTGCAAATGCGGCAGCCTCTGCCACTTCACGTTCTTCGCCAGGAGATGGTGTAAGGGCTCAGCAACGGTGGCTTTCTGTTTGAGAAAGACACTGTAGAAATTAAGGAGCCCGAGGAATGCCTGCAGCTCAGTTTGATTGTGAGGTGTGGGGGCGTGCTTTAATTTTTTGTGTAGTCAAGTGAATCCCAGAACCATCGATTAGGTACCCTAGGAATTCAACCCTTGACACATTAATTTCGAATTTCTCTTTTTTGAGACAGAGGTCTTTGTCACTAATTTGAGCCAAAACTGTTCATACACATTTTAAAAGTTGCACCTCATTTGCAGCCGATACCAAGATGTCGTCGAAATGGGGGACGATTCCTGGAATCCCCTGCAAAAGCCGTTCCATGATGCTTTGGAACAGTACAGGGCTGATACTAATGCCGAATTGCAGGTGGTGACATTTGAATGCACCCCTGTGCGTCACAATGGTTTGGGCCTCCGCTGTAGCACCATCTACAGGCAATTGTTGGTATGCCTGCGCCCTGTCCAATTTTGCAAAGATTTTTCCTGGGCCTAGTGAATGAAGTAGGTGCTCTACAATGGGTACAGGGTAGGCGCTTTGTTGTAGCGCTTTATTTATTGTGCACTTGTAATCCGTGCAGATGTGGACAGACCTGTCAGATTTGACAGGTGTCACTATAGGGGCCTCCCAGCGTGCATGATCAACCGGTTCTAGGATTCCCTTGCTCACAAGCTTGTCAATTTCCCTGTCAATTTGGGGGCGGAGAGCAAAAGGTGCTCTCCTGGGTTTTAGGCTAATAGGGGCTATGTTGGGGTGCAAATTAAAGGAAATTGGAGTCCCCACATACTTACCTAGACCGGCGCCCAAGACATCCTCGAACTCCTTCTTTAGGCTAGGGATAGCCTGCTTCTTTAGGCTAGGGATAGCCTGCTTTAGGGTAGACCACAGTATGATTGTCCAGTGATGACCCGGTGTTGATCTCCATCACCCATGGAGAGTCCTCGATGAGGACTGTGACCTTCAGCTTTTTTGGCGCCTGGAGCAGACTTGGCCGATTGACGTATGGTAGGTGATTATTGTCGCCCTCTGAGTCCCGTGGTGGCTTATGCCAGGCCCCTGGGTTGGGCCTCTCTTGGCGGATTGGTGCACTTCTAGGCTGCCAGGTAGTGGCAGGGAATTCGCTCCGGCACACCTTGGTGATGTGCCCCTTTCGCTCACAGCGCTGGCAAGTTGTGTCGTGGAAATGGCAAGCCAATCTGGCATGGTCTCCTCCGCAGCTAGCACAAGGCGGGAGACACAATTTGAATTTGCATGGCTGGGCGTGGCTACTGTGCATGTGGCATCTGTCATCTTCCTCGCCTTCCTCCCTTTCGGGCTCTCCAGCCTCACGATGTACGTGTGTATTCTTTCGTGAATCTTGTGGAATGCTTTGGTGCTGCAGAGTCTCAGTAGAGTTGGCAGCTGATTTGGATGTCCTGGCCTCGTCCAAGGTGATCTGCAGTGTGAGGTTAGATTTAGCGAGTAACCTCCTCTGTAGGGCAATGTCCCATACACCGCAAATTATGAATCAGCTCATCCAGATCTCGGAATTCGCAGTACGCTGCGGCCTTGCGAAGCGCAGCAACGTACTGATTAATCGACTTGCCCTCTTTCTGGTTTCTGATGTTAAACTCATGCCAGCAAATGTGCTTGGACGGCTTGGGTGCATAGTGGGTCTTTAGCATCTGCTGCAGCATGGACCAGGCAACTGATTGAAGTGGTGTCGGCTCAGAGAGATTTTTTGCCATCTCAAACACTTCCCGGCCACAGTATCTGAGGAACATGTTCTTTTTTCGGCCTTCCAGAAAGCCCATGAGGTCATTTGCCTCGAGGAAGCAGTCAAATCGTAGCCTGTACAAATCCCAGTGCTCGGTGACTGGGTCATATGGAGTCGGTGGGGCAGCATGGCCATTTTGTGTCTAGAGGGTGTTTGAAACTGCCACTCAAAAATGGCTGCTCGAAGCCGCGCTGAGCTCCGGGCTGGATGTACTTGCTGGCTTGCTACGCTCTTTTTGGTTTGCCTAGCTGCCTTCCAATCCCATCCTCGTCACCAGTGTTAGATTGGGTAATGGGTAGGCACACACAGGCTTAACGGTAACAACAACTCTTTATTAAGTACAACAAGGTTGAGTCTGACAACAGCCCTTTTATAGGGAGCTGTCATACCCTTTGACCAATAGGATTAAACCTCTGTTCCCACCGGAACCAAAGACCTTGGTGGCAACCCTTGTAGTTAAAACTAATATCTAACACTTTTCCCTAGCTACCTCATCAGATGTGGACTTTCTAAGGTCTGGGAGTGGCCTCTAGAGCAGTTATAATCATTATAATTCTTCATGCGGCATGCTGGAGAAAAAGATAAAATGTATGATCACATTAACAGCAATAATTTAACTTAAATTCAGTTAACAGGGAGGAAAATCCAACTTTGTATGCCTCTCTCTGTGTGTAAAATATATATATATACACACAGACACACATACAGACTTCAGATACAGATAAATAAAGAGTGTGGCCAACTAGTGATTCTGTGGAAGGTGAAGGAAAACGGGACTTGAAGACATCACACTGGAGAGGCAGTCAAGTAGATAATGTCATCAACAGTTGCTTTCCAAGGACTTTGGCCAAAGCAAGAGAATATGGTAGGAATTTGGCAACAAAATAGTTGTCACGAGGGGTCTACAAAATGGCTGCCTTAGAAATACATATAAAGACAAACAGAAGCAGGGGTGGGTTCCTCCCAGTTCGCACTGGTTTGCACAAACCAGTTCGTTGGTGAACCTGGAAGTAATTAACTTCCGGGAACGCCGGTACCGGTCCTGGCCCGTTGCTGCAAAGCACCCTTTTGCCAGCGCATCACAGCTCGCTTGCTCGCTCCCCCGCCCGTCCGCACTAGCCAATGGAGTCCAGCCAATCAGTGAGCGGGCTGGCCTCGTTTAAAAGTGTGGCGCCAACGGCTAACATTCCTCTTTTGAAAAGAATCTTTCTCTCAAAGAGTCTTTTCAAAAGGGTTTGTTGCCGAGACGCCTCGTTTCGCGCTTCATCTCGTTCAGTTCACCTTCCCTTTGCCTTCCAGGAGCTTGCTGCTTCCCCCACAGGTAAGCAACCAAGCCCCGGCGGTGGGACTCGGGACGCTAGCGGCGGGACTTCGGGTGGGCGGTGGCGACGGTAGCGGCGGTAGCAGCGGTAGGAAGCCTGGTGGGGGCCAGTAGCGGCAGTAGTGGCAGTAGGAAGCCGGGGGGGCGGTAGCGGTGGTAGCAGCAATAGCAGCGGTAGGAAGCTGGATGGAGGACATTAGCGGCGTTAGCAGTGGTAGTGGCCTAGCTTTCGCAAGGGAAGGCCTCCAGGCCTTCCCTCGCGAAAGCCGCGGCCTCACCTACGCCACACAGCCACCTTCACGTTGGGGGGGGGCGGCGGTGGCCTAGCTTTCGCAAGGGAAGTCCTCCAGGGCTTCCCTCGCAAAAGCTGTGGCCTTGCGTATGCCGCGCAGCCGCCTTTGGGTGGGGGGGAAGTGGCGGCGGCCTAGCTTTCGCAAGGGAAGTCCTCTAGGCCTTCCCTCGCGAAAGCCGCGGCCTCATGTACGCCGCACGGCTGCCTTCGGGTGGGGGTGGGCGGCGGCCTAGCTTTCACTAGGAAAGCCCCCTGCCCTTCCCCTAGCCTCGCCTGGCTGGCTAAGCCTGCCAGGCAACCTAAGTGACCCTAGCCTTGTCCCTCCAGTCAAGTGTCTTACCTGTTCCTGCCGCCTGCCATCGTGACGAGGATCCATCCATCGCATCGGAGTGCTGCTGATTCTGCCTGCTCCTGGTAAGTGACCCGGTTTTATTTAATTATTATTTTAATTTATTTTAAAATAATATTTTACTTAATGCATAGAATTTTTTATAATAGTTTTACATATAAGTATTGAGTGTAGAATACTTTAAAATGGTTTACTTTAATTTATTTTGGATAGAATCTTTTTTTAAATTGTCTTAGACTATTTAAAAAAAGATTCTATCCAAAATAAATTAAAATAAACCATTTTAAAATATTCTATACTCAATACTTTGAAATGTATTGTGCAAAGAATTTTTTATAATCGTTTTATTGTAATTTATTGTGTATGGAATATTAGTAATGGTTTCATTTTAAGTTATTGTGTGTGGAATAGTTTGAAATGGTTACAATATAAATTATTGCTTGTGCTTTGAAATAATGGTTACATAAGGTGACCAGATTTTCAGATTGGTAAAGAGGGACACCATTTTTTCCCCTCTTTTTTTTCTTTTTTTTCTTTTTTTTTCTCTTTAAAACTGTTTTATTTCGTTTTCATTTTCATTTTATACAATCACTTATATACTAAAAAATAACAAAAAAAAGCATAACAAAAAAAATCCACCATAAAAAACCAACATAACACTTCAATCCCCCATACACCCTTTCTTCTCCCCCTCCAACTTTCATTTCTCCCCTCCAACATTCCCCTCTTCTACTTCCCTTCCCCCTCAGACATCTCCCCTTTCCTCCATCTCACCCTCCTTGCATTCCCCTCTCACTCCCTCTTTACTTCTCCCTCTTCTTTCCCTCTACTCCTCACTTTGGTGTATCTCTACAGTTCATTAATCTATTCAGTTTATATTTTACACTAAAATTAAGAAAAATAAAAAAAGAGAAAATAAAAGAGAAAAAGAAAAAAAAGAAAAGAGAGCAACAGTATACAAGTGCATTCTTATTGTTCTGAGAATTGAAACTGTATTTCCACCCTCCCCCCTCCCCCCTATAGTCCCCCCTCCCTAACCCCCTTACGACTTCCCAGGTCCCATACCCGGCATAATTCTTTATCAAGCACTGGGGTATATTAAAACCAACTAACTTTAAAGTTAAAAGATAAAAGATAAAGGAAAAACAAAAAAAGAGAAATAGTAAAAAAGAAAGAAAGAAAGAAAGAAAAACAAGACGCACATACAAAAAAGGAAAAACAGGAAAAATCAATAAACCCACTACATTAACACAGCTTCCCATCATCTTTAAATCTTAAACAATGTACCTCATTCCTAATTTCAGTTATTTTATTACTTGCAGGATTTCAAACTATATTGGAACCAGGTAAGTTAGTCAAATGGAATTCTCCAACTAAGGGCCTCATTACTTTATCTATATATTCAAACCTTTAATTTATCTCTTTTTAATCCAAATATCCAAACTTTTCTATAAAGCCATTAAACTCAAGTACTTCTTTCATTTTTCATTTCCAACACCTCCCATCCTGCCCTTACCCACATCCACATATAAATTTTATACCTTCCACCCTGCCTTTACCCGTGTCCACATATATATTTTATCCTCATCCATTGCTCCTCTCATATTTACTCCACCTTCCTGGAGACTCTCCGACTAATCTTTCTTCACCTTATATTCAAATAGCAATTCATACAAAAATCAGCTTACATTCTGACTCCGAGTAATCTAATTGAACTTTCGCTACCCTTCCATCTCCCCCGCACCTCCCAACTCCGTTCGTCCCAAACCACAACTCAAGAAAATCACGATCTCCGCTCTCCTCGCCTGGAAAGATAATTCATGCACAATTTAAATTAGAGTTCAAACAAATCTTATATACAATATATGTCCAAAATCAGCAGCGCTTCTTTCAGCCTCCATGTCTCATCATCGATATACAACTTTGCCATTTTATACCAGACAGGAATCATGAAATTTTATTCAAGCTAAAAATTTGAAAAGTATTTTAAAAGCATCGCTGGATCTTTATTCTTAACTCTTCTGCCCTTCCGGAAGAGGAAAGCAACGCCCTCCACCATGTAGCCACGTGTCCCGCTGCTTGTCTTCTCCTTCTCCTTGTCTCTCTCCAAGTCCGGATGAATCAGGAAGTCCCGCCTTCAGAATCTTGTAATAAAAATCTCGAGCTTCACAAACAGAATTAAGACGATGTTTTTGATTCTCAAATGTGACTGTAATACCAGCTGGGACTTCCCATTTATATGATATCTGAGAATTTCTGAGTTCTTCAGTTAAGAAAGTGTAGTCTCTCCTTGCTCTTAATATTTGAGATGGTATTTCTTTAAAAAACAATCAAGTCCTGTCCATCAATTCTCAGCCTCTTATTGTAAAGCTTCTGTATTATCACATTTCTGGATTCCCTTGTGGTGAAATATATAATTATATCCCTCGGAAGCTGTCGCTGTTTTGCTACACACGAGTTCTGGCGGTAAATTTTTTGAATCTGCCAATCAAAGTTAAGTCCCGGACTTCCCACCGAACGACTAAGAGCCTCAAAGAAGGTCTGTTTCAAATTCTCCTGTTCCTTTTCACACAGTCCTCTAACTCTTATTGCAAACGCAGTCTTATTATAATTTATCATGACAAGTTGTTTTTGAGCATTTTCAATTTCCTGTTGTAACGTTTGAATTTTGGATGTCAAATTAGAGTTGGTTTCTTCCAAAAGTTCCAATTTATCCTCCATTCCAGCAATATAGTCTGTCATAACTGTCATAATTCCGATCATATCCTCCTTTGTTTGAGCAATTTTAGCATCAAATTTATCATATAAATCCGATATAAGTTGATTGATTTCCTGTCTGAAATTGTTAAGGGTTTCGAAAAGAAATGCTTGCGTTAACAAATCTCCAGTAGAGGCCGTAGGAGGCAAGGGCAGCGACTTTATAGCAATTTCTTGAGATGTGTTATTAAGGAAGCGCTTCTGCTTCGATTTGGGAGCCATTCCAAAAAAATAAAAAAATTGAAAAACGAGCAATCAAACAAGCCAACAAACAAAGTCTCTGCTCCCCTCAGTTTTAAATGGGATACTATTTGTAATCTTTTAACAGTTGATACGGAGAAGTCTTCAGGAGAGTAGGGCTGATTGAGTACGTCACATCAAATGCAAAAGCTATAAGATCGCCATCTTGTGACGCAGCTAGACAAAGAAGCCTTTTGCAAAATTGTAGCTGGTATTTTGAATAATAATAGAAGAGGTTTCTCAGGAATGGTCCCCGCTCGGATTCGGATTAATTTTTAAATAGCTTAGCTTTGTCCTGAGGGGGGGGGCAACCTGCCTAGCGCTGCAAAAAAAAAGCAGCTGAGAAGAACTGGCTGGAGTAAAAGCTCAGCTATTGTTGAACCTCTTCTCCATTCACAGCGGGGAAAAAAAGCTGTGAATTACAAAGAGATCCTAACGACTGACCTTCTCCCTGCCCCTTTCTGCCAGAAAGGGGAGATATCTATAGATCTTATAAGATATACAGACCAGAATTCTGAGAGGAGCTCCGTTGAGCTCCCTTCGGCGACAGACTCCTCCCCCAGAAGTCCTAGAGAGGGACACCATTGACCGGGGGGGGGCCTTGTGTCAAAAGGTCACACAAGACCATTACATGACCCCAGGACACTGAAACCATCATAAATACAAATCTGTTGCCAAACATCAAAATTTTGATCACGTGACCATGAGGATGCTGCAACGATCGCTAAGTGTGAAAAATGGTCGCTAAGTGTGAAAAATGGTTGTCACTGTTTTCAATGCCATTGTATGTATCCTAGAAAATCAGATTTAGTGTGTTTCACCCTCATTGTTTAGGTAATTCTGAGGTGGTTGATGGTTCTGTGAGCGCCTGTCCTTTATAATTGCCCGCAATGCTTTGATGGTTTTTATTGCAGTGGCTTTGTCTTTCCTGTCCTTAGGCTTAGGGGAAAAAAACTGGTTTCATTTGCAGTCTTCTGGGGTGGGGCTTCTTCTTTTTTGGTGGTTTCCATCATAGTTTGTGTTTGTGTGTGTGTGTAATGTCCCACAGTTATGTACGCATTGATAATTATCTAGTAATATTTCCTTATACATTTTAGGGACCTTTCCTTACATAATTGGTGTTTTCTTTCATACTTTTGGCTTTCTAATTCCTGTTTCCGTTAGTTGGCAATAGCTAAAACCAATCCCACGTGAAAAAGTATTCAAAGCCTTCTTGATTTTAATTGTCAATTTATTTATTCCTGCACATTGTAATATTTATTCATTTACATATCTGTTTTTCCACTATTGTGCAAACACAATTCCAGCAGCTGCTAACATGTGTAAAATTAAATATATATTATACTCCCTTTCAAATAGCCAACAAAATATTTCTGGTTTTAATTCCATATCTTCCTTTACGATTGCTTCTAACCACTAACTTCTGAATAGCTTCTTTGACCGACCTAAGTACTAATTCATAATTTCATATGAATTCATATATTCCTGTCTTTTGGAACTGAGAACTAAATTTCAGAAAAAGGAAATCTGTATTGCTCTGGGAATATGACATTCATTCTTGAACTATCTTCTTGGATGAAAGACTATATCTTTCCTGTTTGTTTATATCTTTCCTGTTTCTCATCCTTCCTGAAAAGACTGTACATTGTTGGTTGAAAGCAGAGGTCCCTTCTTGTTACCTACAGAGTCCTCAGCTTACAACCACAATTGAGTCCAATATTGTTTTATTTCTTTGGCAGCAGTTAGATCTACTTAGCACAATGAAGAAGAGGGAACAGAGTATGACCGCTTTCTTATCCAAAAAACCAAGAGTTGAGGAATCAGCTGATCCAAAGCAGTCACCAGCACCACCAGCCGCACCAGCACCGCCAGCTGCACCAGCAGCGCCAGCCGCACCAGCACCCCAGCTGCACCAGCACCACCAGCACCTCCAGCATGACCACTACCACCAGTTGAGGTTGGAGAAAGCAGCCAGTCCATCGACTCCACTGCAGTTTCACAACTTCCTGACTGCTGGAATTTGCAGCAATACAAACACTTCAAGGACAGGTTTGATGGACTGGAAGTATCCAACAAGAAGGTGGGTTGTGCGTACTGTGCAAAACCCATGTTTGCGTTGGAGAAAGGTATTCATGTTTCCAAAGAGTGGAAACGTTTCCAGGTGTCACCAGTAGGGAAAAGCAAGGATGTACAACAAGCATCGCTGAGAAAAAAATTAAGGAAACATTTTCAGTCAAAGGCACACCTTATTTGCATGGAGATCAGTAAGCAACAGGAGCATGAAACTTTCACCAAATCCCTGGATAAGTCAACTGAGAAACATTTATCCAGTACTTGCACAATATTTTCCACCGTTTACGATCTGGCGCAGAGATGTAATCCATTCTCAGACATCGAAGCGCAAGTAAATTTGCTGAATACGCTTGGAGTGGATGTTGGAGTTGGCTTGCATTCACGAAGATCTGCAGTGAAAATTGTTGACTTCATTGCAAAACAGATCAAGACCACCGTGTTTTCAACGATTATTGCAAATAATCGAAAGGTGTGCCTAATAATTGATGAAGCCTCAACACTTTCAATGAGAGCAGTGCTGATAGTTTTTGTTAGAGTTGAGGATCCAGAATGCCCAGCAACCATCTTCGTTGAGCTTCTGGAATTACAGAGACAAGATGCGGAGACCACATATTCCGCAGCAATGGAAAGCTTGCACAAAGTTGGATTCACCACCAAATATCTACGGAAGAACTTAATCGCTTTCTGCTCTGATGGCGCCAACGTTTTGCTTGGAAGAAAATTTGGAGTCAGCGCCAGAATAATGCAAGAATTCCCAAACATCATCATCTGGCACTGCTTGAACCACCGCCTGCAACTTGTGCTGGATGATGCAATAAGAGAAGTGAAGCAGGTCAATTACTTCAAGATCTTCCTGGATAAAGTGCACACCATGTTCCATAAATCCTGCAAGAGCCAGGATGACCTCTTCCAAATTTCTGCGCAATTGGGCATCGAAATAGTGAAGATTGGCAGAGTTTTGGGAGCAAGATGGGCTGCCTGTAGTTTAAGGGCAACCATGGCTGTGTGGTGTGCTTATCCAGCGCTACATCAGTTTTTTCAAGGCAACGAAAGGTTCCCAGGCATGGCTTCCCACTTTCAAAATTTAATTTTTTTGCAGGATTTGACCCTGATGATTGACATCCTAAGTGAGATTTCTGTCCTGTCAGATGCCCTACAGAGGAGAGCGACAAATATCATCGTGGCCCAAAAGCTAGCGTTGCGAACAATCGGTGCTGTTGAAGTGCTACTACAGAAAAAGGGCACATATGAGAAAGAACTTGAGAAATTGCTAGAAACACAAGCCTTCCAAAACATGAATTTAGCTCCAAATCAACGATTTGTTGCCATTCCCCATGAAAAAACTTTTGGAAAGCATCATCACCAATTTAAAGAAAAGGCTGATGGATTGCGACCATCTAAGAACAGGTAGCCTATTGCCAGCAGCACAAAAGTTACACTTTATCACCTATTTGGAGCCAGATTGCTGGAACATGAAAGATATAGACTTTCCATGGGGTGACGCAGAGGAAGCATTGGTTGAATTTGGCCGTATTTTTAATTATGAAATTGATTTGAACGACTACAGGGATTTTTTGGAAAATATGCTGAAAAATCCAGAGAACTACAAAACTCCTGACAGTCTCAGAAAAGCTAGAGACATTGTCAGGACAATTGCTGTTAATTCAGTAGAGGTGGAAAGGGGGTTCTCAAAAATGAACCTCATATGTTCAGAGCAAAGAACAAGCCTAATTATTCCAAACATCAGTAACCAGATGGTGATAAGTGTTGTTGGCATAGCTGTTGAGAGATGGGACCCAACTCCTACAGTGAAAGTTTGGCTCAGAGCGCACACCACATGGCTGATGATCCACGCATAAAGACGAAGAAAGCTGCAACAGAGGAATCGGGAAGCCTAAGAACAGTATGGAGATATCAACAACCAGAAAAGCAATAAGACAAGTAAGTACTTGAGTGTATCTCTTTCATTGTGTTATTCTTATGTAAGGTGTAAGTGCCAGCAATTAAGGCATTGCTTTCTGTGTCTCTCCTTTGTGCAGGTTTTCTGAGCCAAGCAAAGCCAATCAACCTCAACCTAAATGTAATACGGTGGTGTGCAGAAGACCGGCAAGCCAGCAATGCTTCCCCTGTAAGTACCTGTCTTTATTGCTGGGTGTGGTGTGCTCTGTGTTGTGTTCCTCCTTGAGATAGTGAAGTGTCAGCAATTAAGGCGTTGCTTTCTGTATCTCTCCTTTGTGCAGGTTTTCTGAGCCAAGCAAAGCCAATCAACCTCAATCTAAATGTAATACGGTGGTGTGCAGAAGACCGGCAAGCCAGCGATGCTTCCCCTGTAAGTACCTGTCTTTATTGCTGGGTGTGGTGTGCTCTGTGTTGTGTTCCTCCTTGAGATAGTGAAGTGTCAGCAATTAAGGCGTTGCTTTCTGTGTCTCTCCTTTGTGCAGGTTTTTGGAGCAAGATGGTGAAGCAGTGGTGCAGAAGACGCAAAAAAGGAAAGTAATTTTCCTTTTCTATTATTTTGTGTGCTGGTTTCATCCCAATGCAGTGCATGCAATTAAAGTCTTGCTTTCTGTGTCTCTTCTTTGTGCAGCCCATTCATTGGAGTCCGTGATTCTGAAGACTGGCAAGAACAGGCATCTTCCATCTGTAAGTAGCTCTTTTATTGTTTTTGTACTTATTTTAATCTTATTGTAGTTCATCCATTGGGGGAAAGAATTCAGTGACATCGTCTTAGCCACTCCCATCCGGTCACATGGGTGGCAAGCCACTCCCATCCTGTCACATGGGTGGCAAGCCACTCCCATCCGGTCACATGGGTGGCAAGCCACTCCCATCCGGTCACATGGGCAGCAAGCCACTCCCATCCGGTCACATGGGTGACAAGCCACTCCCATCCGGTCACATGGCCGGATTGTGTTGCATGTGACCCATCCGGTCACATGGGTGGCAAGCCACTCCCATCCTGTCACATGGGTGGCAAGCCACTCCCATCCGGTCACATGGGTGGCAAGCCACTCCCATCCGGTCACATGGGCAGCAAGCCACTCCCATCCGGTCACATGGGTGACAAGCCACTCCCATCCGGTCACATGGCCGGCAAGCTACTCCCACAAAGGAGGCCACGCCCACAGAGTAGTTTCGCACAATTTTTGAAACCCACCCCTGAACAGAAGTGAATATTTATTGTCATCTCTATACTACCTCTAGATATTACTAGATCAGCTAAGTCCTTCCTTCCTTCCTTCCTAACTGAATGAGTCATCCTTTTTAGCTTCAAAGAGAGCTTGCATTCAGTCAAGAGGCAGTTTTGTAAATGAAGCTCATGTTAGATGCTGACATTTGGCTTTGCTGCCTGCCAGCCTCAATTAATTCATCTTGAAAGGTGGGGCAGAGAATGTGGCAGGATCAAGAGGAAATGACTCTTAGCACTTTGGTAGCCAGCTTAGGTGAAAATCATTTTTATCTTTCCAGCTCAGTGATGACCTATTCTTTTAATTGGGGCATGGGAAGTCTTGTCCGTCTAGATATTGAGAACTACAGTTCTAAATATAATTCACCACCAGATGGGTTTGCCAAGAGCTATAGCTAAGCAACATCTGGAGTTGTGGGGCCAACTCTTCCACCCTTGATTTAAATAAAGGTACCAGAAGTTGTTTTTATTATATTGATGGGTCCCCCCGAGTTTTCATTGGTTGTTGTAAACCATCAGAGTCTTCCAGTGTCAAGGCAGGGTATGTTAATGTCTATTAATTATAATTTTTCTCAGTTGCTTTGTACATTTATTTTTACACTATTGTGTTTTTAATTGGTTTTAATTGATTTTATCAATTACTCATTGCCCAGAGTCATTTATTTGAGATACACAACCATATAAATTGAATAAAAACAATTAAAAAATAAAGGTTCTGGATTTTCCTTGGTGATCCTTTCAGATTCATGCATTACAAACTTCAAAGCTTGATTATAGTCCTCTGCACAGTGGGAAGTAAAATAGCATCAGCATCCATCCTTCAGGTATTCAGATAGTTTTGGATTTTGGTTTGGCCTCCTAGGTATTAGTTAAGGGTTGACTCTTTGCTTTCCAGGGTTCTCTGATTGAGGCTCCAAGTGCCTGTTTGAGGATCTGAGTAGCCTATTAGTTCTCCCACACAATTCAGCCTACAAATTGGATAAACACTTTTTCTATTCATTGCAATTGTCTGTTAAATAAATCATTTATGCACTGATGACACCGACAATGGGCTTTGATATTGTTGCATGGGGCTGGACATACTCTCTGCAAAGGAGGCCAGATTCAAACCTATAAAGGTGGAGAGTGGAGAGAAATGGACTGGAATGGACTGGAATAGAATAGAATTCTTTATTGGCCAAATTGATTGGACACATAAGGAATTTGTTTCTGGTGCATAAGCTCTCATTGCATGCACATACAACAACAAAGTGATAGGTCATATATCATAAATCATAGTTACAATCATTAATCATAAGATACAAACAATTGATAAATCATAAGATACCAATAGGATAAGGTGACCAAGGTGGCGCAGTGGTTAAATGCAGCACTGCAGGCTACTGCTAGATCAGCAGTTCAGCGGTTCAAATCTCACCGGCTCAGGGTTGACTCAGCCTTCCATCCTTCCGAGGTGGGTAAAATGAGGACCCAGATTGTTGGGGGCAATATGCTGACTCTCTGTAAACCGCTTAGAGAGGGCTGAAAGCCCTATGAAGCGGTATATAAGTCTACTGCTATTGCTATCCCGATTTCGGTGGGACAGTCACGATTTATAACAATTTGTCCCATGTCCCTGGGCGTTTTAAAAAAGTCCCGATTTTCTGGCTTCATGTTGAAAGCCCAGTGGATTTGCTTAAGAAATCCTAACCGGGGCAAGAGAAAGGAAACTCTGTCTAAACCCTCTCTCTGTCTCAGTACTTTCATTGAAGATATTAATTAAAACATTAAAGCAAGAAAACGGACCCCCGCACCCCTTTTACCTTATTTTATAAGAAAAGATGACTCAGTACCATAGAGCTGCAGGAAATACTTGGCTAGAGAAGTCGCGAGTGTTCCTTCCTGGATTTTCCGGAGGGGAGGGGCACGGAGGTTGGAGGTCGGCTCATGTGGAAAAAATGGTGGCAAAGTTTCTTTGAAAGATATTTTGCAAGAAAAGAGGAGTGGTCTTTTATATTAAAGGCAACATCCCAGCAAAAGTAGTCTATGCAGAGGAAGAGGGAAGAATTTTGATGGTGGAAATTATGGATACCAAAAAGACACTCCTAATTGGAATCTACGCCCCCAATGAAAAACAAGATGAATTTTACAAAAAACTACACAAAAAAGTTTTGGAACTAGACTATGCTGATATTTGTATGATGGGAGACTTTAATGGCATTGTGAATCAAAATATGGACTATAAAACACATAAATCAAAAAAATTAAATAGGAAACCTCTGCCGAAATCTTTTTTTAGGATGACAGATGAACTAAATCTAAAAGATATATGGAGAGAAAGAAATGCTAAAAAAGAACAATATACTTTCTACTCAAATAGACATTCTTCATTCTCTAGAATAGATATGATATGGGTCTCAGCGGAGTTGAGCTCCAACATAAAAGAAATTGAGATTGAAGCAAGTACCTGGGCGGACCACAATCCAATTTTAATTAAATGGAAAGGCCAAAGGGCAAGACCTAGATGGACACTAAATAACACTATATTGAAAGAAAAAGAGTTTGTACAAAAAATGGAAAAAGAGCTAGTCCTCTTCCTTAAAGAAAATAGGAAAGAAGATATGTCGTTGCAGAATCTCTGGGATACAATGAAGGCTGTTATCAGAGGTTTGACAATAGACTATACAAGAAAGAGAAACTCAAAGAAAAGACAAATGCATAAAGCTCTAGACAATGACTATAAAATACTTGAAAGAGAACTACAGAGAGCACCACAAAAAAAGATGTTAAAATCGACAAAGGACAAGGCAGGAAAAGAGAACAAAACACAGGTACCTATTATAAAAAAGAAGAAATATATCAGCTGGTTACAACATGCTTTGGTGCTTCTCTTCCATTAACTCATATTAATTCAAGTATCTTGACTCAAATGTTTACCATATTAGCATCATTATACCTTCAGTTTTAATTACCTATAGTTATTTAAACATCCTTCATCCTTAGCTATGCCAAGGAATTAATCCATAACACATGCTGACATTTCATTTACTTGCTTGTAAAATCCTCTATTAGCATCAAATCCTCATATCCTATTTTAGCTGAACATCCATAATATTTAATTATATCATATATCATAACATTTTCCCAGTATTGATTAACATTTGATTGTATGTATTTTATTTAGTTTTTATAATAGAGATAATTATTGTAATTAATACTCTTTATGTATAATCCAAAAATGTTTTCTCATATCCAATTGTTATTTATCATATCGACTCCACATTATATACATTACTATCAATATCAATTATTATTCAGCTATATCTATTACAAAGAGAGCAATTAGGTTTAGCTAGATTTCAATTGTATTCTTCAGTCTATCAGCCAATTCCACATTATATACATTACCATCAATGTCAATTATTATTCAGCTATATCTATTACAAATTAAAGTAATCAGATTTAGCTAATTTTAAGTTATACTCCTCCATCTGTCAGCCTGTGTCCCTCCAACAACGAAATTTTCTCAGTCCAATTGCCATTTGATGGATAAATTTACCAAATGTTTTTATAAGCAAGTCCAGACAAAGATATCTTCGCACCTTTTGGCTCTGAATGTCAGTGATGAAATAATAATGTTGTCCCGGGCTTGTAAAACTTTTCAAGTTGACTTTAATTCTCAAGGGTGGATTTTTCATTCCTCCTGCACTCTGTCTCTTTAAATGAATCTTCTTTATAGCTCCCCCCCTCCTTTCTTCCTCTGAGATAGACCAGACGCCATTTCTCACATTTTCCATTTGTATTTCAGGAAGATTCAAACATTCAACGATCTCAGTTTTTCCTTCATATTTTAAAATCAGATGATCCAATTTTCTTTCCAATCTCTGAAAAGAGTCAAAAAGCTCTCGACATGCGGAAAAAAGAATCTGGAGTGAAACCTTAGAGGTATTTTCAGACGCCATGATGTGTCGCAGTTAAAAATTGCAAGTAAAAACACGCTGGAAGCTGTGGAATCTTATCTGATCGTAAACACAGCTAAGTAATAAAAATGTCAGGTCGTGAAGGGCTAATTAGTAGAAAATAAACTTTACGATCCACTTAGGGAGAATCAGAGGGGGGTGATGTCGAAGAGTTCCTTGAAGCGTTTAAGAAGTAAAGTAGCCACCAGCCATAAATCCATTAAAAAAAACCCAATTCGCCGCTAGCTTCTTCTATTCTTTGGTTTCAATTAGCTTAAGCTTTTAGTGCGGACAGTCTCTCTTGAATAATAAAATCAGCTTACCAGATGACATCACTTCTGCCATTCTTAGGGGCAACCTGCAGTTTCAGTTAGCACGCAGCTAATCCAGAAAGGAATTGGCACGAGGGGTTAATACCCCCCCCCCCCGAGACTTTGCGAACGTCTCTGAGGTCACTGGGTCTCTCCTCACCTTTCACTGTCGTCTCCGGGACAGCTAGGGTTCAAAGAACTCGTCCAAAAATCCTTCGGTATAGAGGAATTTCAGGAATAGCCTGAAACTCCATCTTCTCACTGCTAAGCCCCGCCTTCTTCTCCCATTTTGTAGACCCCTCGTGACAACTATTTTGTTGCCAAATTCCTACCATATTCTCTTGTCGCTTTTGTCTTTTTTTGTTTTATTTTTTTTTTGCCTTTTCTTTTTGATTTTTTTTCCCCACTGGTGTGGGCAGGTATTGTTCAAGATTATTACTTGTATTAATATTTTTAAATAATAATTACAGTTAAATGAAAATGGATATATAATAATGCTTGAGGTGATATGAATTATGTTTGTTGATCGTGGAGGATCCGTAATCGATTGATACATTTTCTACAGATGTAAAGAAAGATGCTGTACTTGTTTCAATTAAAATTAAAAAAAACATTTATTTTAAAAAAAAGATGTTAAAATAAAAATGGACATAATTAAACACAAAATGGACGTATTAGAAAAGGAAGAACTGGCACAAAAAATTAGAGGTGCCAAACAAAATTATTTTGAAAACGCGAACAAGCCAGGCAGGTGGTTGGCATATAAGATGAAAAAAGAGAGAGAAACAAAGAAAATACTTCAACTAAGAGATAAACAAGGAGAAATTCAGTATGGAAACACTGAAAAAAATATATTATACAAGACTATTATGTTAAACTCTATGAACAAGAGAAGGTGGAGGAGGGACGAGTTAAAAAGTACCTACAAGATGCCAATCTCCCCCAGGTACCAGACAAAACTAGAACAATGTTAGAAAGTAAAATAACAATGATGGAACTAACAGAGGCACTTAAAAAACAAAACAATGGGAAAGCTCCAGGACCAGATGGACTACCTGTGGAATTCTACAGAACATTTGAAAAAATATTGACCCTCCCACTCCTACAAGTCATGAATGAAGTGATGTCTGAGAGCCAAATACCGAAGTCATGGTCAGAAGCGTATATCACACTACTACCCAAGGAAGAGACTGACTTAACACAAATCAAGAATTATAGACCAATTTCTTTATTAAATTCAGACTACAAGCTATTTGCATCTATACTAGCTGAGAGACTCAAAAAATATTTAAATGGCTTCATCCATTCAGATCAAAATGGCTTTTTACCTAAAAGACAAATTAAAGACAATATGAGAATGATTTTGAATACCTTGGAATACTATGAGGCCCATCCAGAAAAACAATTGGCACTGATGTTCCTCGATGCGCAGAAGGCCTTTGACAATGTGAATTGGCAATTTATGTTTTTGCAACTGGAGCAGATGAATTTTGGCAAGAAATTCACTCAAACTATACGAATGATATACCAGAAACAAGCAGCAAAGATAATGGTAAATGGAGAACTAACAGATCCGATTGAAATAAAGAGAGGTACAAGACAAGGCTGCCCACTATCACCGCTACTCTTTGTCCTAACACTAGAGGTCTTAAATAGAAAGATCAGAGAAGAAGAAGAAATAAGAGGAATGAAAATTAAGAGAGAAGAGTATAAATTGCAAGCATTTGCAGACGACTTAGTTTTTATTCTTGAAGATCCTTTAGAAACAGCATCCAAATTGCTGGAAAGAATAGAGGAATATGGAGAAGTAGCAGGCTTGAAAATAAACAAAGATAAAACAAAGATCATGACAAAGAATATCCCAGCAACACAAAAGGAAGAGTTGTCAGAAATGTTGCAGATTCAAAACACAAGTAAGGTTAAATATTTGGGGATATATCTATCACCTAGATGTAGCACTCTTAAAGAGGATAACTATACCAGATTAAGACGACAAATAGCAACTGACTTGGAGAAATGGGAAAATTTGCATTTATCAATGATGGGAAGAATCTCTACAATCAAAATGAACATTCTACCTAGAATTCTATACCTGTTTCAGACAATCCCAATCAGTTTGGGTAAGGACTTTTTTCAAGATCTAAATAAAATAGTTTTGAAATTTATTTGGCAAGGGAAAAAAGCTAGAATAAAACTTAAATTACTACAAGATGCTAGATCAAGAGGAGGTTTTGGGTTACCTGATTGGGAGCTATACTATCAGGCAGCAAACTTGATGTGGATTAAGGAATGGATATTATTAAAAAACTCTAGATTATTGAAAGTAGAAGGTCACGACTTGCTGTTGGGATGGCATGCTTTCTTATGGTATAAGGGAACTAAATCACATGGTTATTTTAGAAGACATTATATAAGGGAGGCGTTGTTGTTAAACTGGGAAAAGGTTAAAAGTCTACATTATTTAAAAATTCCAGTCTGGATATCAACAATTGAAGCATTTTCGTATCCGATAATATATAAAAAGGAACAAACAGTTAGATATACAGAATTATTGAATACAGAGGGTGAGCTCAAATCTAGTCAAGAGTTGAAGCAAGAAGGGATGGAAATGAACTGGTATTCATATCTACACATACAATCTAGATATAATGAAGATAGAAAAACTAAAGGTCTTTATAACAAAATGACTGAGTTAGACAAAATTCTAACAGGTACTGATGAAAAAGTAATTAAAAAACTATATGGATATTTATTGGAGTTTAAATTGCATGAAGAACAAGTTAAAGAAACTATGATAGCTTGGGGAAAAAACTTTAGGTATGGGATTGATTTAGAGAATTGGCAGAAATTGTGGTCTCAAAATTATAAGATGACAATGTCTACTGCATATAGAGAAAACTTGTATAAGATGTTTTACAGGTGGCACCTACCCCCGACCAGAATCGCAAGAATGTTTAAGAATAAATCAGAAAAATGTTGGAAATGTCACCAGATACCTGGCTCATACTACCACATGTGGTGGACTTGCACTGAAGCTAAAAGATACTGGACTAAAATCCACATGTGGTTGGAGAAAATGACACACAAACAAATAGACTTTAAACCAGAGGTCTTTTTATTGGGAATCATACCAGAAACCTACAACAAAGACTTAAAATATCTGATTGTAAATGTGTTAATAGCAGCCAGAATTATATTTGCAAAAAACTGGAAAAACGAAACAATACCAAAAGAGGAAGAAGTTATCCGAAAAATAATGGACTGTGCCGAAATGAGTAAATTGACATTTGAAATTAGAGAGCAAGAGGATGAACAATTTTATAAGATATGGGACTTGTTTTATCGGTGGCTAGGGGAAAAAAAAAACTTTGGAAATGAAAAATGATATACTTATGCTTTAATTGAAAAAAGTAAATGATGATATAATTATGCTGTGAAATAATCTAATAATGACACAATGAAGTATTAATATAAGGTCTGGGGTTATAAAGTATAAGGTTAAGAACTTACTATAATGACATGTCGCTGCTGATAAAGCAATTCTAATAGGGGAACAAATGAAAACTGGTATATATAGGCAGCGATGCTTTGTTGAACAATGAAGGAATAAGATCTCTGTTTGAAGGTATGAAATGCAAGGATAACAATGAATATAAGTATACTTTCTGGGGGGAAATAATGCTAATGTTAACCAAATATATATTGTAGAATGAAAATAAGGCCTTTAGTTATATTAGATGAAATATTTGAGATGGTAAATATCATTTGAAGATGCAGAGGTTAAAACAACAGTAACCAAACGACATGCTGCATGTGATGATGGTTTTTTTTTTTTTGTCTTTTTTGGCTTCCCCCTCTTCCCTCCCCTTTTAAAAAAACCCTAGCTTATTGTGGTGTTTATTAAATATACAACAGAGAGATATGGGATGTATAAACTTAGTAGGGATGCACCTGTGATCAAATGACATATTGTATGTGATGATGGGGTTTCCTCCCCCCCTTTTTTTCTTCTCCTTTTCCCATTGTTTTTTTCTATTGTCATGTGATGTTGTCTATGTAATAAAAAAAAGATAGAAAAATATTTCCCTGACTAATTTCACCATTTTAATTTGCTCAGTTCTTTGTATTAACATCTACATCATTCTGGATTGACTTGGAGTTCCTGCCTGCTGGTAAGTGAGCTGGGTTTTTTCTTTTATTTTTTTAATGTATTTTAAAATAATATTTTATTTATTGTGCATAAGATTTTTTAAAATAGTTTTATTCTGTGTGGATTCTTTTTTTAAATTGTCTTAGACTATTTAAAAAAAGATTCTATCCAAAATAAATTGAAATAAACCATTTTAAAAATTCTATGCACAATACTTTGAAATATATTGTGCATAGAATTTTTAAAAATAGTTTTACTTCAATTTATTCTGTGTGGAATAGTTTGAAATGTTTTACTTCAATTTATTCTATGTGGATTCTTTTTTTAAATTGTTATCTTAGACTATTTAAAAAAAGATTCTATCCAAAATACAAAATACCAGCTGCAGTTATTCACTTAAGAACTGTGGCAAGAAAGGTGGTATAGTGACCAAAGTTACAATGGCATTGAAAAAAAGTGACTGATGACCATTTTTCACACTTAGCGATCATTTTCATACTTAGCGACCATTGCAGCAGCCTCATGGTCACGCGATCAAATTTTTGATGTTTGGCAACAGATTCGTATTTATGATGGTGTCAGTGTTCTGGGGTCATATAATCACCTTTTGACAAAGTCAAATGGGGAAACCAGATTCACTTATGTTACTAACTTATCAGCTGCAGTTATTCACTTAAGAACTGTGGCAAGAAAGGTGGTATAGTGACCAAAGTTACAATGGCATTGAAAAAAATGACTGATGACCATTTTTCACACTTAGTGACAATTTTCACACTTAGCTACTGTTCAGCATCCTCATGATCACGTGATCAAAATTTTGATGTTTGGCAACAGTTACAATTTATATTTGTAGATTGTAGTTATGTTGAAATAAAAAAAATTACAATACTATTTTTGCGTTGTATGAAATTTTTTGTTGTTCCGTATAAAATTTTTAATCCAGCCCCCCCCCCCCCTTTCTCGGTCAAAGGTGTAGTTATCTTTACCAATCTGAAAATCTGGTCACCTTACAATAGGAGAAGGTAGTAGGAAAGATGAGAGGTGAGGAAAATGAGAATGATGAGAAGATGACAAGGATAATAGTAATGCAGCCCACTCCATGGGTAAATAGGTTTAGGCCTAAGACAGTGGTAATGGCACGGAGGAAGAAACCATCTTTATGTCTGCTTGTTTTGGCATGCAATGTCTGTAGGGGAGTCTTGAGGGGAGAAATTGAAACAGTTTATGCCCAGGATGTGAGAGGTCTGTAGATATTTTCTCAGCACTCTTATATTTTAAGTATTAAATACAAACAAGTCTTAATCTTGTATCCCAAGGATTTCACTGCAGGTGGACTCTGACATCTCTTCTTTAGAGGAGATTTAAGGAGGGCAGGGCTGTTCATGGTATGACCCTTAGACTTTAGAGTAGCCAGTGAAGAATTACCGTAATTATTTTTTGCTTAGACAAGAAAACCATTTTTATTCCAAATCCACTTGCCCAGATTTTTTAAATTAATTAGTTGGCATTTATTTCTGTGAGTTGTGGTGCAGAATATTACAAACTAACTTACTGTCATATTAAGTGCAGCTGATTCTATTTTTTCAATAGTGTCATATACAAATATTTTACTTAGTTCCTTACTTCCAAAGCCTCTGCTAGTTCTAAGATTACATAATCAATAATAAACCCACCCATAAAGTGGTGGAAATTCATCCTTAGATTTATGCAAAAAGAGATAATATAGGGAAAGAAAATACATGTTTGGCACATTGAAACTTTCGATCTCAGGGTGTCCTTCTCCTGTGTGGATGCAACAATAAATCTCTCCTCAAACCAAGAAGGAAAGGAGGACACTAGATATTCTTCGGTTGAGATGTCCACCTCTGAACTTTAAACTTCTCCAATGGATGGAATCTGGAGAGAATTAAGCCTATGGGAGAAGGTGTTCCCACAAATAACCAACTCCTGATCTACTGAATATATGACCAGACGCTGTACATCCAAATTGGTGACCATCTCCATGTGACAGTGCAACCTCATTTAGAGTCAAAGTATTCTCTGGAAGATATTCCCTGAAGCTGGTCCACAAATCCCAAACAAAATCATCTTGGAGACTCAGCACCCACCAGGAACTGGGTGAACACTTCTACTGTCTTACCTGTTTGATCCATGGCTGAGATGTATACCTGGTGACCTCAGTAAACTGATGACTTCCCTAGTGGTTTCACATAAAGGGCAAGAGCCCTGAGCCATGCTATTAGCCTGGCCATCTTTGCTTTTCTTCAAGCTTGCTGCCAGCTGCCATGGAAACGGAGGGGGCGAAGCAATGGATATTAGGAAGGGGGAGTATACAGGAAGTGAAAGTGGAATTTCTTTTTTTTTCCTTGTATAAACATCTTTTTATTTCCATTTTCACAACATACAATCACATGTATACTATACATAGCCAAGGTGGCGCAGTGGTTAAATGCAGCACTGCAGGCTACTGCTAGATCAGCAGGTCAGCGGTTCAAATCTCACCGGCTCAGGGTTGACTCAGCCTTCCATCCTTCCGAGGTGGGTAAAATGAGGACCCAGATTGTTGGGGGCAATATGCTGACTCTCTGTAAACCGCTTAGAGAGGCCTGAAAGGCCTATGAAGCGGTATATAAGTCTACTGCTATTGCTATTGCTATCATATAGTATTAAATGATTACTTCAGTTCCTCTTGTCCTCAATGCCCCAAAAAGATTAACAGCCATTATTAGCTCTTCTACTCTCCATACACCTCTTTCTTCTACCTCTCTCTTACTTCCTATCTTCCATCCATCTTCCTTTCCTACTCTACTTGCCCTTCCTTTCTTTCTCCTTCTCCTCTCTCTACATTCCACTCCTCCTTAACCTCATCCTCCTCATCTTCCCCCCTTACCCTCTCTCCTATCCCTCTCTTCCCACCTTTCTTCTCCCTTCTGCTTCCCACTCTTCCTATCATTGGTGTATTTCCACTTCCATACTACTCTACTTCCCCTTCCTTTCTCCTTCTACTCTCTCCCCTTACCACTCCTCCTTATACACCTCATCTTCCCCCTTTACCCTCTTTCCTATCCCTCTCTTCCTATCTTTCTTCTCTCCTCTACTTCCCACTCTTCCTCTAATTCACTTGGTGTGTTTCAGCATCTGAGCAAAATGCCTTTTGTGTTGATGGTATTTATAATTCCATTTCAATATACATAAAAAAGAAAAAATAGCAGTATACATGTACAATCATCCAACATCCCTCCTCCAACTTAGTAAATTCCACTCCCTCCCACCCTCCCCCCACCCCCCCACCTTCCCCCACCCTGCCTTCCCAGAACCAATACAAGGTATAAATCTTTAACAAAAATAGTTTAAAATATACTTAAAAGAAAACGTTGAAAGTTAATATCATCTTTGAATTGATCTTAGCTCCTCCTTGCTAGGCTAACTATAAACAATTTGTATCGTTTCTGATCTTAGTCATAAACTATCTAAAATTTCCTAGACCCATATTTATTTTGAATATAGTCAATCCATTTTTCCCAGTCTCGTTTATATCTCTCATTTGAATTATCCTTGAGATATGCAACTATTTTAGTCATCTCTGCTAAGTTTGTGATATTCAATATCCATTCCTAGATAGTAAACAAAACTTCCTTCTTCCAGTATTGCGCCACCAACAATCTAGCTGCAGTTATCAAATGCAAAGTCAAGTTAATCTCTACTGCTGTACAGTCAGTAATTATACATAACAAAGAATAGGTGGGATTTTTTTTTGAGAGAGCATTTTACATAATCCATCATATTTTTGTCCAGAATACCTTAATCTTTTTATAAATCTACCATGTAATTAATATTAATGTTTTTTTCCCAACCCGTAGCAAAGCATTCCCCAGAGCATGACCTTTAAAGTTCTCATCCACCTCTTTATTATACAGCAAACAAGCAGCCATATACCAAATCAAACCCTTCAATACTGAGCACTCCATGTCCTGCTAAATTAATCCAATCACTTAACATTCCATATTAGAGATTTAGTTACCATCATTAGCCCCCTGAAACTTTTTAATAGCCATCTGAACATCTTGAAATTTAACCTTTGGCCTAGCTCCTCCCACTGTTTCTGATGTAACACCTGTATGCTCCTGAACGGTGGCTTGTGTACGTTGCTTTCTTAATTCCTGTTCCATTCGTCTGGTAACCACGCGGTCTTGTCTTTGTTCTTTAGCTTCTTGTACCTCTGAAAGAACAAGTTGATCCCCCCTTGTTAAAACTTGAGTGGCTTGCTTTCCATCATATCCTTCTTGTTCTCTTTGTCTAGATCTAGAGGAAGAGGGTTGTCCACCCTTCAGTATGTTGGTGTAGAAATCTTGAGCTTTCCATACTGTATTGAGGCGATGTCTTTTCCCAAGAAGTAGAAAGGCATAGTCTTTCCTAGATCTCAGCATTTTAGGTGGTATCTCCTTCAAGACAGTCACCTCCCGATCCCGGATTTGAAGCTTATTTTTGTAGGATTCCTATAATATCGTATTTCTCACATCTCTAGTGGTGAAGTAGACCACTATATCTCTTGGTAATTGGTTTTGTTTTGCCAGCGAGGAATTAATGTGATAAACCTTTTCAATTTGCCAGTCAAGATTCCCTCCTGACCTTCCCGCCATCAGGTCGAAGGCTTCAAAGAGAGTCTGTTTCAGGTTCTCTTGTGTATTTTCAGTGAGGCCCCTTATCCTTAAAGCCAATTCCATTTGCCTATACTGTAGCATTATGATTTCATTGTCTGCATCGCTAACCTTTTGCTGGACCGCCTCCATTTTCGTTGCCAAGTTCGTATTAGCGTCACTAAGTTCTTCTAGCTTTTCTTCAAGGGCCTGTGCATAACCATCTATTGAATTCAGAGCCGTCACCAAGTCCCCTCTAATCATTTGGTTACATGTCATAAGTTTTTCAGACATCTGTTTGTTAGAAGCAGCTATCTCTTCCTTAAGTTTTGTTTCCATTGTAACAGCATGATTTTTTAACGCATCGATTAATTCCTTCTGCAGAATTTCCCTTGTCAGGGGGTCCCCTGCAGATGTAGAAGGGAGTGATGATTGTATTTTAGCAGAAGGCGCTGGTGAATTTCCGGCACTTTTCAATGCGGGGGGAGGAGGGGGGAATTTTTGCTTAGAAGCCATCTCAAACTTAATCTTCTTTAGTCAGTTAAAAAGTCCAGGCAGTCCAATTATACAGCAATTGCTATTTGTTTTGATAATAAATCTCTTCTTGATAGTAAATCACTTTTAGTCTTCGCAAAAGCTCTACCCGAGGCACGCCCCTCCTACACAGCTCGGTGCCATTTTTATAGAACTTTCAGCAAGTAATCAGCAGAAGGAATTCTTTACAATGGAGCTAAGGATTTATACATACAATTAAGAAGTTCACAAGTATTGGTTCAGCTCGGCTTGAAGTCCATAATAAATCATTGTGCTGAGGATGAGCGAAAACCTTCGTTCTGCAACAAAAGGCAGAATAAATCCTGGCATGGAGCTGCCATGCTACAGCCGGTGCTTTCCCCCCCTCCTTCCAGCATTTATGCTGAAAGAGCTAGTTGGAAAACTTCCGATGCATAGCTCCTCATCTCTCTCTTCTAAGCCCGAAGGGAGGATAAATAAACTGCTAAACAGCTTGATAGATTGCTGTTTAGACAGATTAACGACACCAAGATTCCAGAGCTGTTAGAGATAACAACCCTCTGTCAGGCCCCGCCCACTGGAAGTTGAAAGTGGAATTTCTGAGAAGCGATGGGGAGTCCTGGACTCTGAGAGACCAGCTTCAGTTGTTTTAACATCTTCAAGGCCAATTGTCCTGGGATCGCATGCACAGAGGAGTGATGCACCTGGAACAGAGACATTCCCAAAACATCTTCCTGGCCAATGATTGAACTCTGGTTACCTGGTTACTGGAGAGTGGGCTCTTCACATACTTTTTGCTTCAGACCTTGCCTGACTTTTGCTGCAATCAGTTCTTTCCTAGTAAAAGTACCTTTTCTCTGAATCAATGCACTCAAGAGTTTTATTTCCTAGGGATTGATTGGAGGCAGCCCTGACATATGCCACAAAATGGAGATTGTGTGGGAACTGTTCCCCCATTGATGGCTGGAATCAGCCCCCTAAGAAGGAAAACCACTGTGGCCTTCACTGCAATCCCATGGAGCTGAATCAGAAAGATATAATGCAAAAAGCTGTGAGAGATCAAGGAAAACCAGGAGGAGGATGGCATTCTCCTGAACCAAGTCTCACCAAAGATTATTCAGAAGTGCAATCAAGGCAGCTTCATGCTGTAGAATATTTTTTAAAAAAAACATCATTGTCTAAGTTGGTAGTTCAGAGAAGCAAGACAGGAAGAGATGTGATGACTTTTATAGATGAGAGACAAAGCTACCCTTTCTTCAAATACATCTTGATCAGCCATCCCATCCCAGGAGCCTCCTTTCATTTGGACATCATTCCCGTCAAGTGAGGTTGAAAAGAATTCAGATGAAACCCAGCAGAAAAAGATGGGGAAATCTGGCAGTTATGATTTAATCAGTAGCCATGATTGTCATGACGTGTGTGTGTGTGTGTGTGTGTGTGCATGTGTGTGTGTGTGTACAGATACCACTATGCAATTGAAGCCCTGTTCATGTACAAAGTTATTATACACCCATTAGGTGCAAACCTCTCTTGCCATCACACGCATCTACAAAGGACTTTCAATTATGCAACTGCAACAGCCATCTTAAATTTTTTCCACTGACCCCCTCCCCCCGTCTCTGCTCTTCTCTGCCCACTTTGTAGTCCCAAAGGTTTGAAAGACTTGTCAGATATTCTTGAGGAGTGCCTGACATTTTCCGACAGCCTAAGGAAGTCTGGAAATAGAGAGAATATTAAAGTCACTTCATGGAGGGAGAAGAGTGGTTCCTAAATATGAAGAAAAATAAATAAAAATAATTGGAGGTACCTGCATACAGGTTCTTATCCTTGTAATATTATGTAATAGTTTTTTCTTCCTTGTCTCTTCTAGCCTTAGTTTTCTTAAAATATTAACAGCAATGTATTGCTAAAGAAAACAGCATCTATTAATAACATGCATTTCAAGTCCTTTTATACATAACCAAACTGGTTTATAAATTATGTGAATGAGTCACTGACATTGTGACATTACAGGCAGTCCTGAACTTATGATCACAATCGGGACTGGGGCATCTGTCACTAAGTCATGCAGTCATTAACTGAATCATCTGATTTTATGATCTTTTGGCCATGGTCATTAAGTAAATCCAGCTCCCATCATTGAGTTAGTTTGCCAGACATCCACTGTAAAGATGCAAATATAACCCTGGGGTGCTACAACTCTTCCACCTATACACTGATTGCCAACTCTCCAAATTTTGATCACATGACCAAAGGGATGCTATGATGGTCATAAGTGTGAGGACCATTCATAAACACAGGTAATCCTTGACTTACAAAAACAAAAGTTCAAAATGTTTGTTGCTAAGTGAGACATTTAAGTGAATTTTGACCCATTTTAGGACCATTCCTGCCACAGTTGTTAAGTGAATCACTGTAGTGATTAGTGACATGGTTGTTAAGTAAATCTGGCTTCCCCATTGACTTTGCTTTGCCCAGAAGGTTGCAAAAGGTGATCATGTGATTCTGAAACACTGAGACCATCATAAATATGAACCAGTTGCCAAGCGGCAGAATTTTGATCACATGATCATGGGGAGGCTGCAATGGTTGTATGTGTGAAAAATGGTCATAACTCCTTTTTTAATGTTGTTGTAACTTTGGCCACTAAACAAACTGTTGTAAGTTGAGGATCTCCTATACCTTTTTCAGCTCTGTTAAATGAATTGACTGTAAGTTGAGGACTCCTATGATGGTCATAGCAATAGCAATAGCAGTTAGACTTATATACCGCTTCATAGGGCTTTCAGCCCTCTCTAAGAGGTTTACAGAGTCAGCATATCGCCCCCACAGTCTGGGTCCTCATTTCACCCACCTCGGAAGGATGGAAGGCTGAGTCAACCTTGAGCCGGTGAGATTTGAACCGCTGAACTTCAGATAACAGTCAGCTGAAGTGGCCTGCAGTACTGCACCCTAACCTCTGCACCACCTCGGCTCTCATGACCTCCCTAAAGTCTGGTAACAGGAACAGGTGGGGATCAGTTCCTCCCTGATAAATCCATGGAAAACCTTGGGGTCATCATGAAAGGAGGAATAGATGTGGGAAAAGTGAAAAGGAGGAAGACCATCCACACAACAGCCCTTTCATGCGTCTTCCTTCCCATCCTTCCCACTTTCTATAGAAGGACCACCGAGGGCATCCTGTCATATTGCAATGCATTACTGTCTGGTTTGGAGGGATTTGTGTTTCAGACAGGAAGGTGGGGCAGAGTGGTGAGGACAGTAGAAAAGATCACTTCCCACTATCCAGAACATGGCATATAAAGGATGCTTGATCAGGGTCCACAGGATGGTCTGGGGCACTGCACATCCTCTCACCACCTCTTTTCCCTCTTACCTTCTGGGAGGGGGCTTTGGGGTATCTGAAGAAGGACATCTAGAATCAGTCAGAGTTTTGTTCCATGTAGCATCAACCTTGTGAACTCACAAGTTTCCTCTTTCCTCTACATATTCAGAATGAACAGTGATTAATATATATAGGGGTGTGTGTATTTATGTACATATATAGCATGTGTATATGTGTGTCATGTATGTGTTTGAGTAGATATACGCTTTCTCTTGAAGAGTAGGCAACAGAATTTCATCTTAAATGTGGGCCAGTGTGCTCACAGTAAAAAAAAATGACAATAAAAGTTAGAAAAAGCCAAATTATCACAAGTAACAAGGTGGAGGGGCAGGTGGGGAGGAGTCTACGAGGATGGGGGCGGGCCAAAGCATTACGGTTACGTCTGGGAGGGGCAGGTATGATGGGAGCTACAGGGCTAGCCATCACCGGGCAAGAAGGGTTCGCTACGTCACAGTGATCCCTTGTTCCGGCCCTGAAAGCTCAACTCAAGGACCTGGTGACAAGTCAGGACCCTGGTCTCAGGTTGCTGCTGCTAAATGCCAGGTCTGTGATTCATAAAGCTCCCCTCGTCCGGGACTTGATATTAGACGAGGGGGCAGACCTGGCATGTATTACTGAAACCTGGCTGGGCCACGAGGGAGGAGTCCCCCTCTCAGAAATGTGCCCAATATGCGGATGATACCCAACTGTATCTGTCTGTCCCGTGCCAACTCAGCGTAGCGATGGAGGCGATGTGCCAGTGCCTGGAAGCTGTCAGGGTCTGGATGGGAGTGAACAAGCTTGCACTCAATCCTGACAAGACTGAGTGGCTATGGATATTGCCCCCCCAAGAACAGTCCAGATATTCCATCTCTAAGCCTGGGGGGTGAAACTTTACACCCCTCAGAGAAGGTCCACAACTTGGGTGTCGTCCTGGACCCGCAGCTGACATTAGAACATCACTTGTCAGCTGTGACCAGGGGGGCCTGTGCCCAGGTTCACCTGGTGCACCAGCTGCGGCCCTACCTGGGAGGCACTTCAGATCACTCATGCCCTCGTCACCTCAAGACTTGACTACTGTAACGCGCTCTACATGCGGCTGCCCCTGAGGAGTGTTTGGAGACTACAATTGGTCCAGAATGCAGCCGCCCGTGCGATATTGGGTATACCAAGATACACCCATGTCACACCTATCCTCCACGAGCTGCACTGGCTTCCTATCGGTCTCCGAACGCGTTTCAAGGTGCTGGTTATTACCTTTAAAGCCCTACATAGCCTAGGACCCGGATATCTGCGAGACCGTCTTCTGCCGCATACCTCCCAATGGCCGATAAGATCACACAGAGTGGGCCTTCTCCAGGTACCGTCGACTGGCGACCCCCTGGGGACGGCCTCCTCTGTAGCTGCTCCGACCCTATGGAATGATCTACCCCCGGAGATCCGGACCCTTCCCACTCTCACGGCCTTCCGAAAGGCTACTAAAACCTGGCTATTCTGGCAGGCCTGGGGCTGTTGACCTCATGTAGGAGGTCCAGCCCTGCCTAGATTGAGTGTATGAAGTGATCTTTTAATCTGTTTTCATTCTCTCTAATTTAATTTTTTATTTTTGAAATGTATTTCTGTAAGCCGCCCGGAGTCCTTTGGGATTGGGCGGCCTATAAATTTATTAAACAGTTAAACAGTCCTGTGAACTTGGTGCAGAAATAGGACACCATATATTAGCTGCAAATGACAAGTAGCATATAAAAGCAGATGTGTATCCTCAAGAAACTTGCAATTTAAGTTTTACAAATGCCTTAATTTTAGACCTGGGTTGATTTGAGGTTGGATAGATCTGCATTTGTACCTTATCGTTTCATATGATGTCATTCTCATTGGGTTACATTCTGGTTTGCAGAAATCTGCAATCAGTGAACTCTTTAAAAACTGCAATGTCTTTTTAGAGTGGTTCTTGAAAGCACTATTGAAAACTCCATTTACATATTTAATGACTTGTAAGCCGCAGTGTGTATTGTGGGTGACCTAATGAAATATGTTAAGTCAATAAAGAAACAGCCTATTGCACCTAATTGGGCCCAAGGCCTCTGTGCTCAGTTCAGTTTTCAGACTTACCACAGTTGACAGTCTAGGAGGAGAACTCCGTTTAACAGCAATAACTTTTGCTCTTCAATAAAATGTGTTTGTTGGATTCTTGCTTGTTACTTCCTGTTGCCATTAGTCCAATTGCACGGAATCTCTAATGTAAATTTTGCTTCAGGTTACTTTGATTGAATCAAGCAGAATCCTTGGGATTCAAAAAGCAACTTTTATAAGCACAGCTTAATTTCAAGGAGATAACAAGCAGGAGCCCTTGAAAGACATCTGTCAGCCTTTCAGGCAAGTAACTGACTGAGAGCCCCAGGCCATCCCCAGGGACCAGGAAGGAGGAGTGGAAGAGTCGTGGGGGGGGGGGGGAGGGAGTTCTCCTAATCGACTTCACTCTCTAGCACAACACAGGGCTCAGCCCCGGAGTGAACCTGGCTTGTTTTCTATGGCTGCATTACTTCCAACGCAACAACAGGTGGCCCTTGACTTATGACCACAATGGAGCCAAAATTTATGTTGCTAAATGGGACATTTGGTAGGTGAGTTTTGCCCCATTTTATCACTTTTCTTGCCGCCGTTGTTAAGTGAATCATTGCAGCTAAGTTAGTAACACAGTTGCTAAGCGAATCTGGCTTCCCCCTAGACTTCGCTTGTCAGAAATTCACAAAAGGGGATCGCATGACCCAGGGACACAGCAACCGTCATAAGTATGAATCAGTTGCCAAGCGAATGGATTTTGATCAGGTGATCATGGGGACGTTGCAATGGTCTTAAGTATGAAAAACGGTCATAAATCACTTTTTTCAGTTTTAACTTTGAACAGTCACTAAATTAACTGTGGTGAGTGGAGGACTAACTGAAGCAGTTCCCTCACAAGGAATGTCCTACTGAGGAAGACCTGATCAAGGCAGGCTCTCTGGTAGCTTAATGATTTAGGCCCCATCAGTTCTTTTGCCAAATTTCACACTATTTGGGTTGTTTTAGCATCTTCACCCCTGCCATGCCAACTGCAGAGGCTCAGGCCGTCTAGGATGGTCTGATGGCTTCTCAACCTTGGCAAGTTTTAAGATGGATGGACTTCAATTCCCAGAATTCTCCAGCCAGCTGGGAGGTGAAATCCACACATCTTAAAAATTGCCCAGCTTGAGCAACACTGATTTAGAAAAATCATTGCATAAAAAGGACTTTGTGTCAGGTTGTTATTTCACAAATAAGAAGGTAAATGTTTCCCCTGCCCAGTTGTGCACAACTCTTAGTGGTGATACTCATCTCTCTTTCCTAGCTGAGGAAGCCAGTGTTGTCCGAAGATGCCTCTGTGATCATGTGGCCAGCATGACTATACCCTGAGGTGCACAGAACACTGTTATCTTCCAACTTCCAAGTGGTACCTATTTATCTACTCATATTTACATGCTTTTGAACTGCTAGCTGACAGGAGCTGGAGCAAGGAACAGGAGCTCACCTTGTTGCATGGCGCTCAGGTCTCAAATTGTCAACCTTATGATTGCTAGGTCACCATGCCACCTGCATGGTAGATACTGTCACAGATATCCTGGCTTTTTTGGAGAGCTCAAGACAGCAGTCGGATGTTTCCGTTCAATGGATCGACCAATCAATCTTTATTCAGTCATAAATCAGGGACTTGCAATAGTTGTGGATTCCTAATTAATCCACAACTATTGATGAGATGCAGCAAACTAAAACTGGTCCTTAAGTCACTCAAGGACTCCCATGGTTGAACAGAGACTTGAACCCTAGTACAGGAGGACACCTTCATCCTCAGCCCACAATGTTTATGCAGAAAAGTGGAAGAAACTGATCTGGGCGATAAACTTCAAAGCAACTGGATTAGGATACCAAATCGAGGAATCCACCTTTGCTGATGTAGCATCTCCACCCTCTGAAAAAATGCATCTGAAAAGTGTGCTGGCCATTTTTTTAAAAAAGAGGATACTGTTGAATTGTTTTTAAGAATGTAAACCTGAGGACAGGAATTGTCTTGTTATTATTCCATGAGCTTCTCTGGCAGTTTTCAAGCTGATAAATGGGCTGTGAATGTTGTACCTAAATCAATACATTCTAATCTTCATGCCAGCCTCCAATTTTGTATCCCTGCTGCAACCAAATGATACAGAAATGGACTTCGGTCAACATTTGTGAGGATCTGTGTTTTGTGAGCCCCTTCCCTTTTTGCTTTCTTTTGGAGCATCTGCTACTTCTCTTTCCTTGACATCAAGCCCCCCCCCTTCTCATTTAATCTCCTCATTGGCTGGGACACCCCGTTTTCTTCACATCAATGTGACAATGCCACAAATATCATCATGATGCCTTCAGAAAAAAAACCCTAATGATGTGGGCCATTTTGGATCCCAAAGAGTGATGAAGAGAAACAATGGGCAGAGTATGAAAGGTGAAAAGAGAAAAAGAAGGGAACAAAGGCAGCAGATGCAGCACCAAAGCCTGGCAAAGGGGACCCATTCAAAAGGGAGACACTCATCAAAGAAAAATCTCTGGAAATATTCAGAGCAAATCAGGGCTCTGCTTAGGTCTCCCACCCAACATCCCTTTCCCAGCCATCAGTGCAGAGTTTTGGCAACTTTAAGATGCATGGACTTCAATTCCCAGAATTCCTCAGCCAGCCCTGAATTGAAGTCCCCACATCTTAAAATTGCCAAACTTGAGAAATGCTGCTTTAATGTATCATCTCAATCTCCAGCCAAAGAGGGAAGGATAGAGGTTGCATCAATGCACTATAGAAGTAGTCCTTGATTTATGACCACAATGGAGCCCAATGATTCTATTGCTAAGTGAGTTTTGCCCCACTTTATGACCTTTCTTGACACAGTTGTGAAATGAATCACTGCAGCTTTTAAGTGAACCTGACTTCCCCATTTATTTTGTTTGTCAGAAGGTTGCAAAAGGGGATTATATGACCCCAGGACACTGCGGCCGTCATAATGCGAGTCAGTTGCCAAGGCTCTGAATTTTGGTCACATGACCATGGGAAAGCTCCAACGGTTATAACTGTGAAAAACAGTCATAAGTCATATTTTTCAGTGCTGTTGTAACTTCAAACAGTAACTAAAAGGTTGTAAGTCAAGGACTATTAGTAATAGTTAGTCCTCAACATATGACAATTGAGCCAAAAAATTTATTGCTAAGTGAGACATTTATTAAGTGAATTTTGCGGTGGCTCAGGGATTAGAATGCAATACTGCAAATTACTTTTGCTGATCACTGGCTGCCTGCAATTTGCCAGATCGAATCTCACCAGTCTCAAGGTTGACTCAGCCTTCCATCCTTCCGAGGTGGGCAAAATGAGGAGCCAGATTGTTGGGGGCAAAAGGCTGACTTTGCAAATCGCTTAGAGAGGGCTGGAAAGCACTGTGAAGTGGAGTATAAGGCTAAGTGCTAGTGCTATTTTATGACCTTTGTTGCCACCGTTGTTAACTGATTCAATGCAGTTGTTAGTCACACGGTTGTTAAGTTAATCTGGCTTTCCCATTGACTTTGCTGGTCAGAAGGTCACAAAAGGGGATCCCCTGACCCTGGGACACTGCGACCATCATAAATATGAGTCACTTGCCAAGCATCTGAACTTTGATCACACAGCCATGGGGATGTTGCAACGGTTGCAAGTGTGAAAAACGGTCATAAGACACTTTTTCCAGTTTTGTTGTAACTTCCAATGGTCACTTAGTGAACCATTGTAAGTCGAGGACTACCTGTATTACATCAATGCAACATACATATAAATGCACAAACATTTCATCCCCACCCTCTGAAATGACTCAGCCCAGGAAATTCAATCCCACCCCTCAGCCTCCATCCAACTCATGAAGATGTCCCCGTCTGGCCCACCGTAGTAATTTTAGGAAGAAACACATGAGATGTCTTTTCAGGTCTTTTTATTGAACTCCATAAATATTTTTTCATAAGGCTCAGTGTCTTTACAACACTTTTTTTTAAAACACTGTTTTGATTTGTTTTTGTTTTTTGTTTAATACACACAACTCTGACATTTCTTTGACAGGGTCAAACAATCCAATAAAAACAAAAGAATAGAAATGGCAACTGAGAATTAGCTGGGTTACCGAAATCCTTTGCTTGGACAGGTAGAGCCTCCCCTGTAGAAAACGTCACATCCAGCAGCCCCAAATGAAGCATTTCCTCCCCCTCCCCCGCTCGCGTTCCCTGACACAGGTCCCTCCATTCCAAGTGCAACGACTGCGATGTCCCCAAAAGCTCATTCTTTTTTCTTCTCCAGGAAAAAGAAAATAGCCTGGTGGTGCCATGCAGAACTTACAATAGCTACTAAATATACTTGTTCCCTGAAATGTAGCCGCGATGAAAAAGTAAGCATCAAAAGAGAACAAAATCAGAATCCCAAAGGATCACAAGTGTACTATCAATAACACTGAAAAGGACAGCTACTGTCCATCCAAAAACTGAAACAAATTTCAAATATACGCTTTTTCTCTTTGTATTTTTTCTCTCTCTCCTATATATATTGTCTATTTACAACTGTTGGATGCACCTAGTTTTGGATTCTTGCTTCATTTTTGTTTGCCTTAAAGTTTCAAAGAGAACGGGGGATGCGGAGATCTCAAAGAGAAAATCTGCAGTCAAGAGAAAACACTTCTTCAGCCTACAGATGGAGGGTCACCTCCCTGTCTCTGGATCTAAAGGGTCGACATTCTTCCTTTCTGTTTAGACTGAGGCATCTCAGGTACAGCCAACATCCTTCTTCAACAGATGCCCCCAGCTCCCTTTGGGCTTGGCACAGAAGTCAATCTTCAATCAACCTGCCCAGGTCTCTCTCTCTCTCCCACCTCCGGTGTCCCCTCCCCAAGTCCAATCAGATGGAGGCCTTCAAGGAAACAAGACGCTTCCAGTTCCAATCGGTCTCCTGGTCCAGAATGCTGGGTTGTGGGGGGACTCCAACCCATCGTTGGGATTTGTGGGAAGTTTAGCTTCGGTCCTCATAGCACCTTGTATGGAAAGGAGGTGTGTTCCTGCTGGAGGAGTTTGGGGAAGGGAGCGCAGGGACTCTCTTGCTCAGGAACAAATGCCAGCATCTCTCTCACCTTGCCCCACGTGGCAGTCCAGCCCTTTCCCTTCCTTGTTCACTTCCACCCTCCCTGTGTTTAGAAAGAAGCTGCCGGTCCAATGAGGGGGTTCTTGCCAGACCATGTTAGTCTTGATCTATGATGGAATTAAGGAGGTGACCGATGGGGGTTTCCTTGTTTTTCCCCTGGGGTTGAATTTTTTTAGGAAGCATCTTCAGATAAAAATAATGGAAGTTTCACTTGAGCTCTCTGAGGCATAAAACAGCCAATGAAAAGGCTTAACTAACACTCTTGGTACCCCCCCCCCCAATAAATAAGCAAGCAAAGAAGTAAGAAAACAAAAGTGTCCATTGCATTGTTCCCAATCCCCCAGCATTTTCCCTCTTCTACTTCTTCTTTCCTCTCTTTGCCTCTCTTTCTGTCTCTCTTTTTCTCCATTTGTAGCATGGTGCTAGGGCCTCTCTACAAAGCCTTGTTAAGTCCATACTTGGAATACGGCATCCAGTTCTGGTCACCCCAATACAAAAAAGAAGTTGAGACTTTGGAAAGAGTGCAGAGAATGGCAAAAATGATTAGGGGCCTGGAGGCTAAAACATACAATGAACGGTTGCAGGATTGAGGTATGCCAGTCTAGTGAAAAGAAGCACTAGGGATGATGTGATAGCCGTCTTCCAACACTTGAAGGCTGCTACAAGGAAGTGCGGGGGAACGACTTATTTTTCAAAGCACCAGAGGGCAGGGCAGGACAAGACACAAAGGATGGAAACTAACCAAGGAGAGAAGCAACTTAGAACTAAGGAGAACATTCCTGACAGTGAGAACAATTAACTGGGTGAACAAATTGCCTTCGGAAATTGTGGGTGCCCCAACACTGGAGGCTTTTAAGAAGAGTCTGGACAGCCATTTATCAGAAATATCCTAGATCTCCTGCAAGAACCTGGAGGTCTCGGACTAGAGAACCTTCAAAGTTCTTTCCAACTCCGTTATTGTTACTATTTACAGTAATGGAGGCTATTCCATTCTTAAAGCGTCTGCCCATCTCAACAGGCCAATGCATAAAGCAAAGGCAACCCATAAAAATGGAGTTGTGGAAAACTCAGTATGGGTTTTCTAAAAGCAGGACACAAAAGGTTTGCCCCTTATCATTTATCTGGCTGAGAAATCTGTCCAAAAATTTGCGGTTATTGGCATAAACATGAAATCAGGGAACCAGGGAATTCCTCCTGTTTAAAGAGGCAGTCAGGTTTTCCTGCTGCACCTGAATATCCATAAAAGGCACTGCAACCACTCAGGAATGAAAAGAAGTGTGGTGGCTTTGCTTTCATTTTTCAAAGAGTTTCTTTAACAAAGTCAACTCAAGCTAAACAAGGGAGACAAGAGCTTTACTTAATGCAACCTCTGAGCATCTTCCTTCTTATTCTGTTTCCCCTGGTAACATTTTGGAAGCTAAAATGTATGATGGAATATTCTCTTAGCTGACAGCAAGCAAGGAACAAACTCCCAAATACTACCACTGGCATCTCGTCATCTATGTTAGCTTACAAGAGACATAAAAGGCAAATTCTACCTTAGCTCATTTAAACATTTGGACAACTTGTTTTGATACATATCTGGGGGACTGAGGGTGGTGGTGCTTTTTTTCAATGGACAGGCAGGAAGGGAATGGTGCAAAAGGAGCATAAATGGTTCCTTTATTTTCCTGGGAAACCATGGGAAATAACGCCACAAATTCTACCGGTGGGGCTCAGGGAACGACCTGATGCTCCCTGTCTAATTAAACGTGTTTATTAGAGAGTAAAGGCCAGAAGGCAAGATGAGAACCAATGGATGGAAACTTAGAATGAAGGGGAAACTTCCTGACAATTAGAAAAATAAACCAGCAGAAGGGCTTCCTTTCAGATGCTGTGGCTGCTCCATCACTGGAGGCTCTTAAGAAGAGGCTGGGCAGCCATTGCTCTGGAATGACCGAGGGTCTCCTACTTTTGCAGGGGGTTGGACTAGAAGACCTCCAAGGTCCCTTCCAGCTCTGTTATTCTGAGATAGTGCAATATAATTGGGATAATACAATGCTACTGGAGCTTTTCAAAACTAGATCGGAGAACCATTTGACTGGATGGTATAAGACCTTGAGCAGGGGGGTCGGACTAGAAGACCTCCCAGGTCCTTTCCAGCCCTATGATTCTATGCAAAAATATATTTTCTAAAAAAAATGAAGTACATTCCATAGGGCACAAAAATGGGACTGCTGCCAACTCCTCCCGCAATGTATCTTTTAGGATCTAAGAGTCCTGGGGTGGATGGGGTTAAATATTTGGGTAATTTTATCCATGTGGGCCACAGCAGGTGAGTTAAGGGGCAAAACTGGGGATTTCTTGGCAGTGTTGCCAGTTTGCTGAACAACGGCTACGACAACTCGCCATGGCCAACTTGCCGTGGGACAAGAATTACACTAGTGTGGAAGAAATAGTCGAAGAGAATCATTAAAGAAAGGATGTCAAAGGAGGAACAAAATAAAATATGAATGACAAACATTAAAATATTTTGTAATTATTTTAAATAATTAAGTTGAACTGTTGAATTATCCTGCAGCAAGTTGGCCTGGTGAGCTGGCTGTGGCAAGTTGTCCCATTTTGAACCCCCCAAGCCTCGCTGACTCCCACTTCCTGACATTTTGTGACCCAAAGGATGTTTATGAAATGCATCCTTTGCAAATGAATTGGCTTTGTTCAGACACGCAGCATTAAACCTTCTTCCGTAATATTGCACACCTTTCTGATAAGGACAAGGTTTGAGATTATGGAGCCAAGGATCCCCAGACTAAGAGCTCATGATTGCTGGCCTATGGTGCGCTTGGATGTTGGCCTGAATCTTACGAGCACTGAAGTGGGCCAACTGATCAAAATTCTGAGAATCAGTTTGGGTCTTAAGCTGAGATAAGTGGACTTTCCATACATTTTTTGGAACTATGCAGAAAAGGCCTAGGCTTTTGCAATGAGCTCTACCGAAAATAAAATATGATAACGAAATGGATCAAATCCCCAAAGAATGTGTAACTGGAACGGGGATGACTTAATTGGTTTTACTGGGGAGTGGAGGAGTCCCACAGAAGGGAGATGACTGCAATTAAAGCCACAGCCACAGCCACAGCCAAAGGCATACTTTCTTGCATAATAAAAACCCATCTACTATCTGCTCCCACCTGCACTCAGATACACTTGCCTGGAGGCTTCAGAGCTGCCATCCCTGTTTCCCAGAGAATTTGCAGAGCTGGTGTTCCCCTCCCAACTGCATTCAAAGCAACACAAGTATCAGTTGCACAGTACAAAGGATCAGAACCAAAGAATAGTTGCAGCTCATTCCAAACAACCCAATTGAGCCGATCCTGAACATTCATTGCTGGCGAGGTAGTTGCTCCAGCCAAGCTCTTCTCAGAGGAACAAATGAGAATCCGATCCTTCTTTCCCTGGGCCTCCGACAGGCTCCATCCAGGGCGCTCGGAGAGAAAGGGACCTAGGAGAGAAAGGGGTTTAAACACCCCTCCCTGCACCCAGATGCTTTTAAAAGACAGTTTCCGTACATGAAATCTCAAAAGAAATATGCACCTCGCTGGCCCTGGATGGAGCCTGTAAAAAGCAGAGCACAAGGCAAATATGAACCATTCTGGAACACCATTTCTGTAGCAAAAAAACTTCAAGAACAAATTTTAACATTTCCAAGGATGCCAAAATAAAGAAAGTTACATGATTCGAAATACTTGGTGCTTCCTAAAATAATGCAGCAGATACTGTTTTTTCCCTAAAACAAGTATAACAAAAATGTTTTTGGTCCTTCAAAATTTCATTCATATATATATCTATATATCTATATCTATATCTATATATATAAATATATGAAATTTCATTCATATATATATATATATATATATATATATATATATATATATATATATATATATATATATATATATATATATATATATATATATATATATATGAAGTTTCAACAGTGCTTCTCCAAAAAAGGTCCATCTATAAATATATTTTTATTCATTTTTTAATTTTTTTAAACTTTATTTTAAAACTCTTCCCCTCACTCTATATATTATTTTTTGAATGGCGTTAACCTGCTGAAGTTTTGCCAGAAGGGTGACTGGCTGCGTTTCGGTTCGGTGAACTCATAGACCTGTGGTTGGGCTATGCCATCAGTTACCAAGTATTGTCCCTGATTTAGTGGCTCCTGGGGTGGTGGGTATGTTGGAGGAACTGATCGGGAGTAGCCGACACCTGGATGGGAGGTGGAGAAGAAAGGAGAGGGAAGAAAAATGAGGAAGGAGAAGAAAAAGAAGTCCATCTTAGTGCAAGGATTAAATGGGAACACAAATTCATCTTCCTCAATTTCCCAAAACTGGACATTAAGGGAGGCAGGAGGATCTGGTGCGGTTACTTTCTCTCTTCCTGTGGGCAGTTCCTTGAAGAAGTCATGACCTTTGAACGTTGCTTTTTCAAAGAAATGCCGACCCAACAAAGAGGCCCCTGCCAGACGCAAAGCCCACTTTTGGACCCCAATATCCCATTAAACCTTGATGATGACCCACGGCCCCTCCAAAAGTTGCCAATCTAATGTGACCAAGGTGGTGAATTAGCCAAGCAAATATGAGATACAGGTAGTCCTCGACTTATTACCACAATCAAGCCAAATTTTTTGCTGCTAAGCAAGACATTTCTTAACTAGACTTTGCCCCATTTTACAATCTTTCTTTCCACAGTTGTTAAGTGAATCACTGCAACTGTTAAGTTAGTAACATGGTTGTTAGATTTTTTTCATATTTTACAATATTTCTGTACATATCAAGGTATTCATTAATCAATGACTGACAGTTGATAAATATAAAATATAAGGTAGATTTTTCTCCCCATCTTCTTCCAGCTCTTCTCTTTTAGTTTGTATTTTTAGTTCATTTGGAGTTGTCACTTTTCTTTTTTAAAGTTTAAAGTTTTTTGTCATTTGTGTAAATAAATAGAACATAGAATCATGGGCCTGGGACCTCAGAGGTCATCTAGTTCAACTTCTTGCAATAGAAGTTAAAACTATCCTGTTGAATCAGGCTAAAAAAAACCTTCACGTGTTTTTCATTATGTCCCCAGAGTGGACATCGAGTCTGCCCGTTGAGGTTTGGGTGGTTGTATTTCCTTTTTAATTTATTTAGGTTTTCATTTATTTATTTTATTATTTGTATATTTCTGTTATTTATATACAGGCGCAGGCTTCCAATGTTGAGAAAGCCTAACCTAGAATGACGGATCTTCCTCCTTTGAGAGAGTGCAGCAGTGGGACTGGAAAATATCTTCAAGAAAAGATCTTTTCTGGGAAGGGATGAGGACTCCTGCCTTGAGCAAAGAATTGGACTCACAGACCTCCAACAGTTCCCTCCAACCCTATGACTCTACGAAACAGAGATTCACCCACAATCCAGTTAGGGAATCTGCCTTGCCATGCAACTCCAGAAGAGGAAGCATTGCAAGATTGTACGGTATACTGGTCGTCCTTGACTTATGACCACAAAGCCCAAAGTTTCGATTGCTAAGTGAAACATTTGTTAAGTGAGTTTTCTCCATTTTATGACTTTTCTTGCCACAGTTGTTAAGTGAATCACCACTGGTGTTGTTAGTAACACAGTTGCTAAGTGAATCTGGCTTCCTCATTGACTTCGCTTGTCAGAAGGTCACAAAAGGGGATCACGTGATCCAGGACACAATGACCGTCATAAACAGGAGTCAGTTTCCAAGCACCTGAATTTTGATCACATGACATGGGGGTGCTGAAAGGGTCACAAATGTGAAAAATGGTCATAAGTCACTCTTTTCAGTGCTGCTGTAACTTTGAATGGTCACTAGATGAATTGTAAGTCAAGGACCACCTGTATTACCCCTGCAGTGAAGTCTCCCAAGACAGACAGAATAACAGAGACACCCTTAAGCTTCCAAATTTCTACAGCTGCAGTGAAAACACATCAACAGTTGGCCAGTCTGGACTAATGTGATTCATGGATTATTATTTTTCTTTCTGGCTTTATTTTCTTTGATATGCTGATCTTTGCTCATCATCATATATTTGATTTGTCCTTAATCATTTCCCTATTCATGACTTCAATTCCAAAATCTTTAACTTTCTACTTTTGAATTCACCAAAATGGAAATGAGAAGAATGGTTTCCTGAAAGGCAATTTCCAATTCTTCAGAAACAGCCAGGGCTGCACAAGGAAGGGATGGGAAGAGGGTGGTGAGAGAAATCAATTAATTTAAATTCAAAGAAGTCTAGTTCAATAAGACACCACCATTTTCCAAGGGGTCCACAGAGATATCAAGATAATCAGGGAGAATTGCGAAGTTAAGCAGATAAATGCAATTAAGTACTCAATATTTCTCTAGATGAAGGTGTAAAACAGCCTTACTTACAGTATCTGATGCCCTTGAGAAGACAGGAACCCCACCATCAATCTCAGCCAGCCTATCACTGGCAAGATTAACAAAGATCAAGAGGATGGCTATCCATTATGCCTGGAGTTCAGTGTATTGTAGCAACCAGAATTGTGTTGAGCCATTTAAATTATGTTAGGCAAAATCTGAACCTTTTTCTGAATGTGAACCATCTTCTCATACAGAAGATTCTTTTGGGTCTTTTTTAATTCCTTCCTTTAATCTTACACCAAATGTCTTCGTTTGAAGGCCATGCAAGTGATACTTTGAAGCCAGCAATCCAAAACCAGAAAGTTTCAGGGGGCTTAAGAGGTAAAACAGAGACTTTAAGGTACCAATATTGCCCTTCAACCTCCACTCCCCAAATCCAAAAAAGGCTAAACATGTTGCTGCCATTTGACCCGATCCGTTTATCCTGAGCACCAGGAAACCCTATCACAGCCAGATCACAAGGAAGAGGAGCCAAAGCTATAGCACCATTTGATCCATTGTTGATCAGACCAGAAAGAATTTAGTCCCAATTGGTAGCCCAACTACCTAGAGAGACAAAGACAGACAGAGAATTAGATGGGATATGGCTGATAGGAACCTTGCCAGATATTAGAACCGAAGTGTTATTTAATGGAATGCAGCTTTGTTTGCCTTTCAAAGCTTGTAGATTTCCCCATCAAAATGGATCAAGTGACTGCCTGATCTCTTGCTGGGAGTTTGGGGGGGACGATTGTGATTGTCCAATTTTCACAAATGCTGAGCTTGGCTGTCCATTATCTGTTCTGCTGTAAGGCTGCTTCTGATGGCTTCACCTGCCCTGCAGGAGGCGAGCAACTTATCTGGCATCTCTTCTCCTGTGTTTCTTACAAAATAATCAATTGTCCAGGAGACAATTCAGTCTGTGTATTTACTTCTGGATTTATATCCTGCATTTGGGACAGGAAAGTGGGCACAGGACTCCCTCCTCCCATTTCCCCTCGAAATATCTAGGTCTAGGAAGTGGGCTGGGCTGAAAGAGGGTCCTCATGGCTGAGGGGAGACCAGAAGCTTAGTTTGTCCCTCTCTTAGTCCAACACTTTCACCACTACACCCAGCAGGCTGTCGGGCTAAGTGAGGGGAACTGGCCCAAAGTCACTCAAGGGATTCCATGGCGTTGGGTCTCCTTACTCCTAGTCCAACATCTTCACACAACATCATTGAGTTGGTGGTGGTCTCTGAGCTTGGTTGTTTTCTTGCAGATGTTTCATTACCCAAACTAGGCAATCTCATCGGTGCTAGAAGGGAGGGGGTTTGCCAAGAGGAAGGAGAAGGAGGCTGAGAAGGGGGAGGAGGAGCTCTCTGAGCTTGGTTTTCTTGCAGACATTTCATTACCCAAACTAGGCAACCTCATCAGTACTAGGGTTGAATAACTGACTAGAGCGGATGATGTTACCTAATTTAGGTAATGAAACATCTGCAAGACAAGCACCGAGCTCAGAGAGCACCAAGGGCCCCTCATGCAGCAGGTCTACCATTCCTAAAACCTCCGCCCAGCCATTTGGGAACTGAAGTCTCAACTACATATTGGGTTAAGACATGACTCAGGAATACCCCAGCCCCCACTGACCCCCCCCCTCACCTGGGCACAATTCTCCCCCTCCCCCGCTGGCCTGTTTCTCTGGAACTTTGATCACATGAGGTCCTCTCTTAATGCCCCACAGGGTCTCTGGGTTACCATAGCGACTGGGACTGCCATCCCTAAACAATGGGGTCACAGGCCTTCGTGCTTGACAACAGTGTTGCTTAGCAATGGAAATTCTGGGCTCAACTGCCATCATAACCTGCAGGTACTGAAAGGGGCACAGAAGAAAGGACGGGACAGGAAAAGGGAGGCGGCACTCAGGGGGAGGAACTGCTGTCCACTCACTGCCCACCATACACAGAGGGAATTACCTTTCTGCTTACTGACTTTTCTTACGGTCATGGCTGCTTGTCGTTTCTGGTTCTCAGAAATTTCAAAACCTGGAGAGGGAAGAGGAGGGGGGAGAGTGAATGCTCTGCAGAAACATAGCCCCTCTTCTCCACCTGGATTTCCCAAAGGCTTGAAGAGAGGGATTAATCAAACAGGCCTGATTATGCCCCCATTTCTCTCTCTCCTTCCTTCCTTCCTTCCTTCCTTCCTTCCTTCCTTCCTTCCTTCCTTCCTTCCTTCTTTCTTTTCCCTCTGCCTCTGTTTTCTCCTTCCCTGCCTCCCTTCCTCCCTCCTCCTCCCTTTTCATTCCTCATGCTAGACCCCCTCCCCCGTGCATCTTGTACACACATTTTTTTATGCAGTCTTCCCCTGTACCTTGATCCATATGCACATCTGTAGAGAGCCACACTGTTTGCAAATCAACCTTTTTCACATAAAACCTTTTGTGCCACAGTTTGGATGTTGTCCCCCCGCCCTTTCTGGGCACTGCTTTTTAGTATCTATATGCTTCCTAGGCAAACTTTTGCTTTGTGTGCTGTTGTGCATAATTGAAGTTGGCCATTAGTACATAAGTGCAAGAACACCACCCTCTCATTTCATCAACTCGCCCTTCTTCATAATTTATAGAGCACATTCTCCTTCGTCAAACAACACGAGATATCACAAGTTCATGTCCTGGTTTGGAAATTGCAAAGTGGATACATTTTATGAAAATGCAAACCAATGGAACTGTTCTTCCATCCAGTCAGTCAGTTTGATGTGTGCCCACTCCTTGAACAAGTTCCATCTTCTGAAGTGCTTGCCAGCCACATGACGGCTGCTTCCAACCACTGGCTCCTTTAGACTAGTTGGGGCTAAACTCTTAAGATTTCCCATTAGTGTAGCGGGATGTCTGGGAATTTGGGGAGCCCTGTCAGATCTTGAAGATCTACATTGGGAAATTAAAAAGACAATACCTTCTCATCCTTTGAAGGGCATCAAGCAAAAGTTTGATACTCTCTTCAAAGCCACTTTGCTCCACTTTCTCTTACAGTCAGCCCTGCTGCTCCTTTGAAGGCAGCACAAGCTCCCTTGACTGGAGTCCAGGGCTTTCTATGGGAAGAAAGACAGATTGGGAAACAAAAGTGGCCTTTTCTATATGAGGAGCCGTGGTGGTTAGAATGTAGTATTGCAGGTGCGTTCTGCCCACTACCAGGAGTTTGATCCCGACAGGCTCAAGGTTGACTCAGACTTCTGTCTTTCCGAGGTCGATAAAATGAGGACCCAAATTGGGCTGCAAAGCACTGTGAAACAGTTTGTGTCTAAGTCCTATTGCAGGCTAACTCTGCCCACAGCCTGGAGTTTGATCCTGACCAGCTGAAGGTTGACTCAGCCTTTCACCCTTCCAAGATTGGTAAAATGAGGACCCAGATTACTGAGGACAATATGCTAAGATTGTAAAGCACTATGGGGTAGTATATACATCTAAGTGCTCTTGCCATCATGCAAGGAAAAACACATGTTTGCAGTTCCACATTGCAAGAATGGATAATAAGGAAGGGATAGTGCAACCTGTTGGCTCTTCTTTTTCCAGATGGGTTTGGAAGCCAATGGACTAATGGGGCAACAGGAGGCCAGCATTCAGTAGCTGGACTTGGAGGGAAGAAAGATTCCTAATATTTATTTATTTGTTTATTATTTGTTTATTTATTTATTTATTTATTTATCATATAGCATATCATGCATGGAGTGGCAACGCATGTTAACATTTCCCCTAGATTAGTAAAGCACAATAAAATATAAATGTTAAAAAGATCTATGTTCAAATACCACTGCCTAGGCCATCTAACCATTGAAACGCCGCATCATTTATATTTTTTTTTAAAAATCAGCTACCGGGCCAGTCACGATCTGATCTACTGTTTGACGTGGAACCCCCAATCCCACTGAGGGGAGGATGCCAGGCCCTGTTTATACAGGGAGTCCTGGCAGATGTTGTGTGAGATACAAATCCTATTCCTGAGCTCTAAGACCCACCTGCTTAGAACTTCCTGTCTTACCTATCTTCTCATCTTCTTGCACCATCTTTCGCTCCTCACGGAAAGCTCTGAGCCACCTCAATTTCTCTTCCAGCTTCTTGGCAAAAAACAAATGCATTTCCTCAGTCTCCTTATTATGTAGCTTAAAAGCATTCTTCATGCTCACATTGAAGTCATCATCCCGTCCGTCTTCAATATCCAAAACTTCATAGCGGTCCATATCAATCCGTCCTTTGTAGTACAAGATGTCTCTTCTTATCAGATCCTGCAGGAAAACAAACATTGCCATTCACACCCGTCTCGCCTAGAGCCAAGGTGGCGCAGTGGTTAAATGCAGCACTGCAGGCTACTGCTAGATCAGCAGGTCAGCGGTTCAAATCTCACCGGCTCAGGGTTGACTCAGCCTTCCATCCTTCCGAGGTGGGTAAAATGAGGACCCAGATTGCTGGGGGCAATATGCTGACTCTCTGTAAACCGCTTAGAGAGGCCTGAAAGGCCTATGAAGCGGTATATAAGTCTACTGCTATTGATATGTTTAAAACTCTGATTTCATTTCCTCGGGAGAAGTGAGCACAATCGCTGGAATGCAGAGGCTATTCATTAAGATGGCTGGAAAGAACCAACCCTGGATGGAGCCAATGGAGGAGCTGCCACCTGGTTTAGACGAAAGCCGGGAAGTATGGAAATCGTTGATTAGACTGCCCACAAGGAACAAGAAGATCTACAGACACTCTGAACAAATGGAGATATCCAGTGGCTTCTGCCTTTTGTGATTGTGGTGACATGCAGACAACAACACATATGTATGTATACCTGCCCTTTGTGTCCCGATCAGTGCACACTTGAGGACCTCATGACAGTAAGACAGAACATAATATTGTTAGTTTCTGGGGAAGATTTGTTTAATTATACATACTTCAATCTTGTGTTTTATATTTTAAATTTGATCTTGTAAAGTATGGCTTATTTTAATTGTGATGCTTCTGACACAAATAAGCCATTAAGTTGGCTAGGATTTCAACTCTTCTTGAGCATCGTTGAAACTCCTCGACTTTTATGTTGAAGTCTGTGGAATGAGATGGAACTCTAGCAGCCCCTAAGATCTCTTGTAGATGAAGACTGACTGGTAGTTTTTCTCTGAAACCCAGCAAGAACTTTAGAAATCCACTTGCCAGGGCTACGTTCTCCCCAAACAATTAGCAAACAGGCACCACAGAAGCTCAGACAACGTTTCCATTGCAGTTTTAAGCAGGCGAAGAGAGTTTCAGTCTTTTTACCTCCCTACTCGATAGAGCTACTAAAAATAGAAATACGTCAAATAAATAAGATAAGTATCTCGGGTCTTCTGTCTATGCTGGGCAATGTGGGCAAAAAGAATGATGGAGACCACCAGTCAAGCAGAATGTAATGGCTGCACCTGTCCTGTCAGGAACCGGCAGCCTGATATTGGGCTGGGGTGGGGTCAGGGGGAGGGAAGGATTCAAATGCAAGGAAGATATGGGGAGTGGTAGAAGCCCAATTCCGCCTTGTGAAAAACTTCAGCCAGCCAAGGTCAATTATTGATTTGCAGAGCTGGTAACCATGAACCTGATATACAAGCACCTAATTGGACATTGACAGATATCTGGGGGATGGCCAGGGTGGGGCTTGGTATTGTTTGCATGCAAAAACCTCAGATTCAGCTTATGCTATTTCTGTACCCACTTAAGCATCAGTAAAGTTATACTTTTGGCAAAAACAAATGGCCAGGAGTCTCTCTTTGCTAGATGACTGAGTGGAATGGTCGACAGTTTGTAGATTAGCAAGCCAAACCTACTTTCAACTTTCCTTAGCTAACACACATTCCTTCTATTCTCCTTTTATTTTTTCCCTAAGAATTCTTTACCTTGAGGGCCTTCACTTCCTGCTCTTATATTTATCTGCACCACCAGGTTGCACAGACCTGTGAGCTGACGCCCTATGCTCTACTCAACCTAGCATTTTCCACATTTGTTGACTACAATTCCCATCAAACCCAATGGCTAAGGGCAAATCAGAAAAGGATGCCCAAGAATTGCAACTTCCTCTGATTCAGTGAGTGCAGAGGCAGAATCGCACTTCAAACAAATGTTCCTAAGACTTTTGCTGAAATGTGAAATGTAGCCTTCCTACAAGGGATGTTTTCTCCTGGTTCCACATTAGGGGTATAGAAGGAAAGTAAGTCTCAAAGGTGCTTTTTCAAAAGGCAACTGGAAAACAAAGTAATTTCTGAATAGCTTCAGTGACACAACAAAAAGGTTGCATGCTATAAATTAGGCACATGGTTCAGAAGACAGCTGATCACTAGTATAAACCTTGGTATTATGAAGGATCCATCACATCATTGTCCTTTGAAATTTAAATAGCCAATTTAATGAGAAGTGAACCAAAGCAGTGTTTTACGAAAGAAGTCATAAATAAATCTTTGGCTTCCTGGTGTTGAACTCAGAATTCCTCAAGCAGGAAGGAGTTGAAGTTTCTGGTCATATTTTTTTGTCACATATGAAAAAAAAAGGACACTGTTAAGAGAAGTGTCAGATTGAAATATGAAATGTTTGCAATAGAAATTAGAAATAGAAACTGAGCAAACATCACCACAATTTAATAGCCAGTTGCACAGCGGAGACTTCAGCCAAGACTAATTTTATAGAAGTTTACTTAAACAGAGATTCATTTGGAACAGCTGGTGCTACTTATTTTTTAAAGAATTTTAAAAGGTAAAGTTATTTGAGCAGCTGACATAGGGGTACAGCAGATGTTCCCCTGATCTAGGTGAGTCCAGTTGGCTGAACATGCAGTCAACCGAGTTAATCATATCTTTAAGGAAAGAGTCAGGAGAGAAAAGGAGGAGAGAGAAGAAGGGGAAAGAAGAAGAAAGAGGAGGAGGAGCCAAAGGAAGGAAGGAAGGAAGGAGAAGCAGTAGGAGAAGGAGGGGGGGAGTTTTATGATCAAGGCAAGGAGAACATGGACTGAAGCAAGATTCTGTGGAGTTTTTAATGCAATGATGACGGAGCTTCCAGGGAGCTTCTAGACCACCTGATGTTGTTCAAAAGACATTTTTATCATCAATCACTCTTGACCATGTCTGGTGGAGCTTCAGGGGAGGTCCAATTGTTCTCACCATTAAAAAAATTCTCCTTAGTTCTAGGTTGTTTCTCTCCTTGATTAGTTTCCATCCATTGTTTCTTGTCTTGCTTTCTTGTGCTTTGGAAAATAGGTAGAGCCCCTTGTCTCTGCAGGAGCCCCTCAAATATTGGAAGACTGTCATCATGTCTCCCTGGGTCCTTCTTTTCACTAGACTAGGCATACTAAATTTCGGCCACCGTTCTTCGTACGTTTTAGCCACAAGGCCCCTAATCATCTTTGTTGCTCTTCTCTGCACCTCTTTACATCTTATTGTTTTACAATTATTTCCTATATTGCACACCTAAATGCTATTTAAATTATACCCACAGTAGAAGATTGAATTGTAAACTTGATGCACCACACAGAAATGCCAACCTTACCATTTTGTGGTAAAGTTGATTAAGCTTGGATAGATAAAGATAGAAAAGATAAAGACTTTTTTGAAAGACTACAAAACTTACATGAATTTTTTGTTGGAAGAAGAAAAGACAGAACTAATTATTTATGGGCTGGAGAATTAGAAAGGGTTAAAGAAGAAGGGAAGTGTATAGATCAAAATTCTATGTTTTCTTTCCTTAAAAATACTATTTAAATAATACCTGTAACTTTATTTTTGATCAGTCAATAGGCCATAATCAGAATACAGAATATAAAATACAAACATTAATAAAACCATATATAAAAATGGAATAAAATAGATTAAATTAAAAAAGAGAATGCAAATCATATTTATGTGTCATTTCTACAGTTTATCCCCATCAGACCGACATATGTGCTATTTAAATAATACATTTCCGAATCAATTTAGAATTCAAAACTTTGGGGTGCACTTTTCTTGTATCATCTTTGGGGCGATACTTTTAATGCCAACAGCTGAACCAGCCCTCTCAAAAACCAGCCGCATCTGATGGATGCCTGAATTCCAACCCAACCCTTCATTTGAGATAAGCAGATCTGCTAGCATCTTAATCAGCTGTGGCAGCACCAACCAAATGTATCAGCATATTAGAGAACATGGCTTACAATGGAGTGGCAAGGAAGAAGTGGGTGTAGCTGCTGCTTCAGCTGTATGAACTGCTTAGGGGAGAGGCTGTGATTGCTGCTGAAAGCGATTTTTAGCAAGCCAGAGTTATATTTTATATTTTAGCAAGCCACAATATAAAAAAGATGTAGATACTATGGAAAGAGTACAAAGAGTAACAAAAATGATTAGAGAGCTAAAGTTAAAACAATGCAGCTTTGCAGAAATTGGGTATGTTTGTAAGCTGTTTATTCTTTGTAAACTGCCTAGAGTCTCTGTGAATGAGTAGATGGTTATATAAATTTTCTAAATAACATAAAAGTAAAATGTCTATTGTAAATAAGGACTCAGGGTGGCATGATAGCAGTGTTAGAATATTTGAGGGGCTGCTACAAAGAAGGGGCGGGGTTAATCTATTTTCAAAAGCACCATAAGGCTAAAAAAGAAACAATAAATGGAAACAAATCAAGAACAAAACAACATAGAACTAAGGAGAATGGCAGTTGGACTTACCTGAACTGCATGTTTCGTAGAGTGGCGTGGGAGGAATAACACGTGGGTATTACCAAAGCCTTCTTGCCTATTGGAGACTGAGGTATTAATCTTTTGGAGCCACACCTCTGTACCTCCTCCTACTCTCCCAGATTACCGATGTATCATAGCAGACACTGAAAAAGGAAGGACAAACAGCCAACACATATCCTTCCTAATTGCTAAGGCTGAACCTGGACTCGCTCAGGCCCCCCTAGGCGCAGGGCGCCCAGAACGGGAGGGAAGTGACTCCTCCCACGCCACTCTACGAAACATGCAGTTCAGGTAAGTCCAACTGCCAGTTTCCGAAGAGAAGGCGTGGGAGGAGTAACACGTGGGACATACCAAAGCTAGATGTCCTGGGAGGGATTCGTTGGGCCTGAGCCCCCCGGGGAGTCCAGAACCCCCTGCAGGACCCTCCTGCCGAAGGCAGCCTCCGCGGAGGCGAAGGCGTCCAGTCTGTAGTGTTTAATGAAGGGAGAAGGAGAAGCCCAGGCGGCCGCCCGGCAAATCTCCTCTATGGGGGCCTGGGTGGACCAGGCTGCAGAAGTGGCTGCACTTCTAGTGGAATGAGCCGTGATGCCCTCAGGGACCGGGAGTCCTTGGGCCCTGTAGGCCTGTGAGATGGCCGCCCTAATCCATCTACTGATGGTGGCCGGGGAGACCTTGGCTCCCCGGGAGGAAGGCTGATAAGACACGAACAGAGCCTCCGAGCACCTAAAGGGGGCCGTGCGCTTCAGATATATGCGCAAGGCTCTCCTGACATCCAGCTTGTGCCAGGATTTCTCCCTGTCACCTGAGGGGTGAGGACAGAAGTCCGGGAGAATAATCTCGAGAGCCCTGTGAAAGGGGGAATTAACCTTGGGCATGAAAGCAGGGTCGAGTCTGAGGATGACCCGGTTATCTAAGAAGGTGCAGAGATCCACCCTACTGGAGAGGGCGTTGATTTCGGAAACTCTCCTGGCCGAGGTGATGGCGACCAGGAAAACAACCTTGAGGGTTAGGAGCTGAAAAGAGACCTCTCTCAGGGGCTCAAACGGGGCTTCGGTGAGGGCCTGAAGGACCGTAGGAAGGTCCCAGATGGGGAATCGATGGACCATTGAGGGTTTCAGATTCGCCGCCCCTTTGAGGAAGCGCTTTAGGAACGGATGTTGGGACAAGGGAGGAGCATTTACCCCTCCTAGGACCGTGGATAGGGCGGAGACTTGTCTCCTGAGCGTGCTAGTGGCTAGACCCTTTTCGTGTCCCTCCTGGAGGAAGTCCAGGACCTGTGGAACCGAGGCGGCAGCTGGACGGAGACCCTTAGCTCAGCACCAGTCTGCAAAGGCCACCCAAGACGCGTTGTAGATGCGCGTGGTGGACTGTCTCCTGGATGCCTCCACAGTTCTGATGACCTTTTCGGAATATTGAGCCTCCCTTAATTGTTCCCGCTCAATCGCCAGGCGGTCAGATGAAGCCACTCCGGGTTTGGATGTTCCAGAGACCCCTGGTGGAGGGCCAGCACCCCCGCTGGGATCCTCCAATGGGGAGCTGTGCACAGATCCACGAGGTCTGCCAACCAGGGGCGACGAGGCCAGAAGGGAGCCACCATTATCATCTCCGCTCCCTCCACCACGACCCTCCTCAGGACCCCGGGAATGAGGGGAAGGGGGGGAAAGGCATAAAGAAGACCTGGTGGCCATTTGCAACGAAGGGCGTCCGTGTCCATGGCTCCCCTGGTCGGAAACCTCGAAACGAACTCTGGCAGCTGGGCGTTCTGCGGGGTCGCGAAGAGGTCCACCGTCGGATGACCGAACCTCTCGCAGATCTGACGGAAGATCGAGGGATGGAGCTGCCACTCTCCGTTGTCCACCATCTCCCTGCTGAGCCAGTCTGCTTGATGGTTGTCCATTCCGGAGATGTGTTCGGCTTTTATGGACTGAAGGTGCCTCTCTGCCCAGTTCCCCAACCGCAGGGCCTCGTCGCAAAGGGCCCTGGAGTGGGTGCCGCCCTGTCGGTTTACGTGCGCCTTGGCCGCTACGTTGTCGGTCAGAACCAGGATGTGTTGACCAGCTACCGAGTCCTTGAAGTGTCGAAGAGCCAGATAGATGGCTCTGAGCTCCAGTCAGTTGATGTTGTTTCGCAGATCTGATGGGGTCCAGCGGCCCTGGGCGATCTGATTCTCCAGGTGGGCCCCCCAGCCGAAGAGACTTGCGTCTGTGGTGAGGATCCTCCTCGTCGGTTCTCTGAAGAGGCATCCTCTGTTCAGTGCTGGGGAGAGCCACCAACGGAGGGATAGTCGTACCTGGGGGGTTACTCTGATCCTGAAGGTAGCATCGCTCGTCCCGACTCTCTGGTGAGGTAGCAGGAACCACTGGAGCTCCCTGGCGTGCAGCCGGGCCCACGGTACGATTCCTATGCACGAGATGAACTTCCCCAGGAGCCTGGAAAGAAGAACTACAGGGACAGAGTGTAACTTGCAAACCTCAAGAATCATCTTAACGATGCTGTCCTTGCGATCTTGGGACAGGAAGACCTCCTCAGCTACCGAATCGATAATGGACCCTAGGTGAAGGAGCCTGGTGGAAGGGACCAGGTGGCTCTTCTCCAAGTTGATGGAGAACCCCAGGGCCCTCAGGGTGTCTATGGTGATTTTCAGGTCTCGTTCAGCCAAGCCGGGAGACCTGGCTAAGACGAGGATGTCATCCAAATAACGAAACAGACGGACTGGGAGGGAGCGTAGGTGACCAGCTGCTGCCGCCAGGATCTTGGTGAAAGTCCTGGGGGCTGAAGCCAGCCCAAAGGGAAGGGCCCTGTATTGGAAATGTTGCCCCTCATGTGAGAACCTGAGGAATTTACGGTGTTCCGGGGCGATCCTGATGTGTAAGTATGCCTCTGTGAGGTCGATAGAGGCAAGGAAGTCGCCCGGTCGAATGCCCTCCAGAATGGATTTTAGGGAGGCCATTTTAAATTTGCGGTATACCACCCTGGAATTCAGGAGCTTAAGGTCCAGGATGGCCCTCCATCCCCCTGAGCTCTTAGGGACTAAGAAGAGGTTCGAGTAGAACCCGGATCCCTCCTCCCCTTCTGGGACTCTTTCAATGGCCCTGATGTCAAGTAGATGTTTAATGGCTTTGGCCTTAAGGGCCCGCTTGGCCGGGTCCCTGGAGGGGGCGAAAGTGCGAAATCTGCTGGGGGGAAGAGAACGAAACTCCAGGTGTAGCCCGAGCCTTACAGACTGGAGAACCCACTCATCCGAGGTGACCCATTCCCAGGCATCCGCAAACAGGGAGAGACGACCGCCGATGGGGAAATCCGGGCCCGGATTACCTGAATCTGCGGAAGGGGCGACCGCCTCCCCCTCGGAAGGGCCGCTTGCCCTGCTGCTGGCCCCTGAATCTGTCCCTCTGGAACTGTCTATCCCCTTGCCTGTGGAATCTAGGGGTCTGGTACCTCTGATTCTGGTTGTCCCCGTCGGGTGGTCGGTACGGGGTCCTCCTGGGGTATGGCGCGTGGCGGAAGTCCGATCGCCTAGTTGTTGTTGGGAGCACCTTCCGCTTGTTCTTATCCTCTACGAGGAGAGGGTCCAGTGCCGTCCCGAATAGCTTCTCCCCGGTGTAGTCTGTGCCCGTTAGGTGCCACTTCATCCGGGATTCTGCCTGCCAGTGACGTAGCCAGAGCATGCACCTAGAAGCAACTGAGGAAGACATAACTCGGGCTGCATACTTTACCGCATCCAGCGTGGCGTCTGCTGAGAACTGCGTTGCCGCCAGCATCTTGGATATGTCTTGTAGCAGGCGCACATCAGAGGCCGGAGTCCTGTCCCTCAGCTGCTCCAACCATAGGACTGTGGACCTGTTAAAGAAAGAGGCGGAGGCAGCCGCCCTGATAGCCCAGGTGATAGCTTGAAAGGTTTTGCGCAGGACAATGTCTGCCTTCTTGTCCTCGGGTTTGAGGCAATTGGCAGTGTCTCCTGCAACCACTGTTGAGGATGAAGCCAGAGTGGCCACTGGGTTGTCCACCTCCGGTATCTGGAGAGCCTGGGCAAAAGTCTGATTAAGATTATAAAACTTTCTTTCATTTCCACCTGGGGTAGGGAAGGACCCTGGTTTTACCCACTGCGATTTAAGCACTTCCATGAACATCTCAGGCGTGGGGATCTCTTCCTTAACCACGGGGGGTCTATGGAAGGGTCCCTTTTTCTTCTTGCTCTTACCCTTGTCCGATGGTTCCGCTGCCGGTTTGGGATCCGGGAGGGGATCCAGATCGGCTGTGGCTGCAGCCTTGCGAAGTAAGGAACTGAATAAGGAAGGGGGGAAAAGCCCTGCAACGGTGGAATCATCCTCTGCCTGGGGATCCTCATCATCTGAGAATCCCACCTCCTTCAATTCTCCTTCCTCTAGGTCAGCTGGCTGTGGAGGGGGAGGGGGACCTGGTTTCCCTGGCTGCTGCTGTGCTGGGGTGCTCCTGCTGGATCCTAGGGGGATCCTGTGGGGCCCTGCTCCTGGAACCTTGAGGTTGCTGACCTAAGCTAGAAGCCATTACCTGGGCCAGAGCCCTGGCTAGCATGTCCTGGAAACTGTTGGTTAAGTCAGGTAAGGCAGGCTGTAGTTCTGGGGGCTGGGAATATTCCCTGGGCTCCGGAGAAAGGGGAGCCAGGCGAGGCCTGGTTGGGCTGGTGGTTCTGCGCCCAAAGGGATCCGCCCTGGAGTCCGCTGGGGGAGCAGGCGAAAGGGGGGGGCGATAAAGAGCTATGCCTTCTAAAGGAGCCCCCTGGAGAGGCTGGAGATGCTGCCCAGGGCCTCCACCCGGGCTGGGGCCCTGAGAGGGGAACGAGACCTGGAAGGGGAAGGGCTGATGGTCGCCCTGAATTCCCTGGCCGAGGCCCTGGTGTTTCTGGCCTCCTTCCTGGGGGCTGCCTGTTTGGGGGCCCTGGCCTTATCCCTCCTCAGTGGGGATCTCCCCCTGGGTGCTGGGGAAAAACCTCTGGAAGTTCCCTCGCCGGGATCCTCACCCCCTGGGGCCTTGGGCCTGGTGCCCTTGCTCCTGGTCGCCTCTGCCATTACTCACGGTTAGATGCACACCACCTCCTCCTCCTATAGCCGGCTGCAAGGTCGGATTCTGCTCTCAGGGGCTGGATCTGCTCCTTAAGCCCTTTGCTGATCTTCTGAAGCAGTTGCCGGCAGGCCCAGCTCTGGATTATCCCCCGGATCACTGGAGGGGTGGAGCCTAGAAGAAGCCTCTTCCGGCTTGCTGGAGCCTTCTGAGCACTTTGGGCCTCCGTAGGGAAGCTCCGATCACGTGCTCGACCACGTGGTCTTTTCAAAATGGCGACCGGGCCGATCCTCCTGCTGCTGGAGATCGTAGGGGGAAGCTCCTGGAAGTCCCCAAGCCTCACAGGTCCTCTTCTGCCTCCCACAGGCCTGGGCTTTGCCTGGATCGATCGTGCAAGGCAGAGGCTTCTTTGCCCTCTCTTATGCGACCAGTTGGTCGCATGGGGCGCACGCGCACACACTGGTTTGCAACGAGGCTTTTCCAGCGGTGCGGAGCACAGCGGAGGAGAGGTGAGGAGAAAGGCAAGGTCTTTGTCGGAATCCTTTGTAGCTAGAGATCGCTGATGCAAATATGAGGGAAAAAAACTCTAAGTCTTCGAAGAGAAGGGAGAGAAGGAAAAACACTCCTTTTCAGGCTTCAGACTGAGGTAATCTGGGAGAGTAGGAGGAGGTACGGAGGTGTGGCTCCAAAAGATTAATACCTCAGTCTCCAATAGGCAAGAAGGCTTTGGTAATACCCACGTGTTACTCCTCCCACGCCTTCTCTTCGGAAACATTTCCTAATCATGATAGCAATCAACCAACGGAACAGCTTGCCTTCAGAAATTGTGGATGCTCCATCACTGGAGAAGAGATTGAACAGCCGTTTGTCTGAAATGATATATAGGATTTCCTGCTTGAGCAGGGGATTGGACTAGAAGATCTCTAAGGTCCCTTCCAACTCTTTGATTCTTGTTATTTGTCTTGGATCTAAGATCAAATGGTGGAACTTTCCAAGGCATGGAGGACCATCAAGAAATGCCTTCAGTTGCTCTCCTGTTTGAAGATCTATCCCTCTGCATCTATCAACCCATCACTGATATTCTAACATTCGTCATTTCTTGTTTAAACTGCTCTGCAAAGTTACTGTCTATATTTAATGGTGCCAGATTTTGCTGTTATTAAAATGGAAACTGTTCTCCTACAAGGACAATTTCAGAAACCAGATATTCTCTAAGAATATTATTATAGGCTGGCATCCCTGCTCTCTTTTGTTCTGCTTCTTTCCCTTTCCCTTTATTTCAGGTCAAAGGTCCTGGAAATAATTTGGAGAAAGAGGATTGTTGGAATGATTAACCAGAAATAATATCCTGCTTTGCATTAAAAGCTGAGCTACTTTAGAAAAGTGACTCTGAGCTGCTGTCTGCGGAGAGTGGGACCTCAGCCTTGATTGTTTAAATCGAGATCTACTTCATTCCAATTTCTCTCCCTAATAATGAAAATTTAATCTGAAGCTTAATCAACTTTGCCACATGCTCTTGAAAGGTATTACCTGATCAAAGCTTGCCTGCAGACTTAAAAAAAGGAAAAAAAGAAAAGTGAGTGTGTTTTGTGGTGATAGTCTTAAAATAGAATTAATCTTACACAACTGCATATATCATATCTCAGCAAGAAAAAGTTAAACGATCCTAGAATTGAAAGGGACTCTTCAGGACACACAATCCAACCCCTGCTCAGTAAAGAAATGGAAATAGAATTTTCCTGATCAATGGCTGCCCACATCTGTGGAAAGACATCCAACAACAGAGGTGTCAACCATTTGCCAGGGAGCTGGTTCTGCTATGAAGCTATCCTTTGCATTCCATTTTGGGGTCAGTGTACTTCACTTAGATAAGAGGAACTGAAGAAGTAGACACAGCAATAATTTAAGAGCAGAACAAGCGGAATTACAAATTAAAAATAATTAAAATAATTTTAACTCAACTAAGTGTACTCAAAAATACTAGGAGAGAAAACCAAACAAGAGTTTAGCACTGGATCCACAGCTGGGAGAGACAACTTCTTCAGTTACAGAGGCTGACCAAGTAATTTTGGGGCCAAGCAATATTATTATTATTATTATTATTATTATTATTATTCAATTGTATCACAGCGGCCAGTTGTTTCGCCGGATTTGGCATTGGTTACTAGTCGGGCCCCACCCAGGGGCCTAGGACGTCGTAACATATTTTCGTAATATGCGTGCAGATCCAAGCAGGGCGGCTTTTTGCATTTGACTGATGGTGATTTTGTCAATTTTTAACTGTTTTAAATGTAATTCCAGTGCTTTTGGAATAGCACCCAGTGTGCCAATTACCACTGGAATTACCACTGCTGGTTTGTGCCATAGTCGTTGAATTTCGATTTTTAAGTCCTGGTATCTTGCGATTTTTTCATGTTCCTTCTCGGCGACCCTGCTATCACCTGGTATTGCAATGTCTATGATTGTGACCTTATTTTTCTCAACCAGTGTGATGTCTGGTGTATTATGCGCCAGTATTTTGTCAGTTTGTATACGGAAATCCCACAAGATCTTGACCATCTGATTTTCGGTGACTTTTTCAGGCTGATGTTCCCACCAGTTTTTTGCTGTTTTGATATTATAATTTTTGCATAAATTCCAATGGATCATTTGCGCTACTGAATTGTGCCGCAATTTATAATCAGTCTGCGCGATTTTTTTACAGCAGCTGAGTATGTGATCAACAGTTTCATCAGCTTCTTTGCAAAGTCTGCATTTGGCATCATCAGAGGATTTTTCGATTTTGGCCTTAATGGCATTTGTGCGGATAGCTTGTTCTTGCGCAGCCAGGATTAGTGACTCTGTTTCTTTCTTTAATGTACCTGTTGTTAACCATAACCAAGTTTGTTCACTGTCCACTTTATCTTTTATTTTTTCCAGAAATTGGCCATGCAGTGCTTTGTTCTGCCAACTCTCCATTCTTGATTTTATCACATCTTTTCGGTATTCTTGTTTCGTCTGTTGGGCCTTCAGTAGATTTTTGTTCTTTACTTCGATTAATAGATGTTCTTGATTTTCTTTTAAATAATCAGCCAGTCCATGTTTTTCTTCTTCAACTGTTTGCTTCACTTGTAATAATCCTCTGCCACCTGATTTTCGGGGCAGATATAGTCTATCAGTATCACCACGTGGATGTAAACTGTAGTGCATTGTCATTAGTTTCCTGGTTTTTCGGTCCAAAAGGTCCAAATCAGCTTGTGTCCAGTTAACTATACCAGCTGTGTATCTTATAACTGGTATTGCCCAAGTATTTATGGCCTTGATTGTATTTCCACCATTCAATTTAGATTTTAAAATTTTCCTAACTCTGTTGGTGTACTCTCGCCTGACAATAGTTTTTACTTCTCCATGCTTGATATTATCCAACTGTAGAATGCCTAAGTATTTGTAGGCTTCATTTTCACTGCATTTAATTAGTTGGCCATTGGGCATTTCAATTCCCTCACATGCAGTGATTTTGCCTCTTTTTATGGATACAGTGGCGCATTTTTCCATGCCAAACTGCATTGAAATATCGGTGCTGAATACTCGGACTGTGTTTGTCAATGATTGGATTTCTATTTCTGACTTTCCATAGAGTTTCAAATCATCCATATATAGTAAATGCGAAATTTTTTCAGCTTCTTTGGCTGTTTGGTAGCCTAATTTCATTTTTTTTAAAGATTACTGATAGTGGGATCATTGCGATGATGAAGAGAAGAGGTGAAAGTGAATCACCCTGGAAAATTCCTCGCTTGATATTAACCATTCCGTAGATCTCATTCCCTACTGCCAACTCAGTTCTCCATTGTTTCATCGCCTTTTCAGTAAAGGATGTAATTATTATTATTATTATTATTATTATTATTATTATTATTATTATTATTATTATTATTATTATTATTATTATTATACAATTGTATCACAGCGGCCAGTTGTTTCGCCGGATTTGGCATTGGTTACTAGTCAGGCCCCACCCAGGGGCCTAGGACGTCGTAACGTATTTTCGTAATATGCGTGCAGATCCAAGCAGTGCGGCTTTTTGCATTTGACTGATGGTGATTTTGTCAATTTTTAACTGTTTTAAATGTAATTCCAGTGCTTTTGGAATAGCACCCAGTGTGCCAATTACCACTGGAATTATCACTGCTGGTTTGTGCCAATTATTATTATTATTATTATTATTATTATTATTATTATTATTATTATTATTATTATTATTATTATTATTATTATTATTATTATACAATTCTATCACGGCGGCCAGTTGTTTCGCCGGATTTGGCATTGGTTACTAGTCGGGCCCCACCCAGGGGCCTAGGACGTCGTAACGTATTTTCGTAATATGCGTGCAGATCCAAGTAGTGCGGCTTTTTGCATTTGACTGATGGTGATTTTGTCAATTTTTAACTGTTTTAAATGTAATTCCAGTGCTTTTGGAATAGCACCCAGTGTGCCAATTACCACTGGAATTATCACTGCTGGTTTGTGCCAATTATTATTATTATTATTATTATTATTATTATTATTATTATTATTATTATTATTATTATTATTATTATACAATTCTATCACGGCGGCCAGTTGTTTCGCCGGATTTGGCATTGGTTACTAGTCGGGCCCCACCCAGGGGCCTAGGACGTCGTAACGTATTTTCGTAATATGCGTGCAGATCCAAGCAGTGCGGCTTTTTGCATTTGACTGATGGTGATTTTGTCAATTTTTAACTGTTTTAAATGTAATTCCAGTGCTTTTGGAATAGCACCCAGTGTGCCAATTACCACTGGAATTACCACTGCTGGTTTGTGCCATAGTCGTTGAATTTCGATTTTTAAGTCCTGGTATCTTGCAATTTTTTCATGTTCCTTCTCGGCGACCCTGCTATCACCTGGTATTGCGATGTCTATGATTGTGACCTTATTTTTCTCAACCAGTGTGATGTCTGGTGTATTATGCCCCAGTATTTTGTCGGTTTGTATACGGAAATCCCACAAGATCTTGACCATCTGATTTTCGGTGACTTTTTCAGGCTGATGTTCCCACCAGTTTGTTGCTGTTTTAATATTATAATTTTTGCACAAATTCCAATGGATCATTTGTGCTACTGAATTGTGCCGCAATTTATAATCAGTCTGCGCGATTTTTTTACAGCAGCTGAGTATGTGATCAACAGTTTCGTCAGCTTCTTTGCAAAGTCTGCATTTGGCATCATCAGAGGATTTTTCGATTTTGGCCTTAATGGCATTTGTGCGGATAGCTTGTTCTTGCGCAGCCAGGATTAGTGACTCTCTTTCTTTCTTTAATGTACCTGTTTTTAACCATAACCAAGTTTGTTCCCTGTCCACTTTATCTTTTATTTTTTCCAGAAATTGACCATGCAGTGCTTTGTTCTGCCAACTCTCCATTCTTGATTTTATCACATCTTTTCTGTATTCTTGTTTTGTCTGTTGGGCCTTCAGTAGATTTTTGTTCTTTACTTCGATTAATAGATGTTCTTGACTTTCTTTTAAATAATCAGCCAGTGCATGTTTTTCTTCTTCAACTGTTTGCTTCACTTGTAATAATCCTCTGCCACCTGATTTTCGGGGCAGATATAGTCTATCAGTATCACCACGTGGATGTAAACTGTAGTGCATTGTCATTAGTTTCCTGGTTTTTCGGTCCAAAAGGTCCAAATCAGCTTGTGTCCAGTTAACTATGCCAGCTGTGTATCTTATAACTGGTATTGCCCAGGTATTTATGGCCTTGATTGTATTTCCACCATTCAATTTAGATTTCAAAATTTTCCTAACTCTGTTGGTGTACTCTCGTCTGACAATAGTTTTTACTTCTCCATGCTTGATGTTATCCAACTGCAGAATGCCTAAGTATTTGTAGGCTTCATTTTCTTTGCATTTAATTAATTGGCCATTGGGCATTTCAATTCCCTCACATGCAGTGATTTTGCCCCTTTTTATGGATACAGTGGCGCATTTTTCTATGCCAAACTGCATTGAAATATCGGTGCTGAATACTCGGACTGTATTTGTCAATGATTGGATTTCTATTTCTGACTTTCCATAGAGTTTCAAATCATCCATATATAGTAAATGCGAAATTTTTTCAGCTTCTTTGGCTGTTTGGTAGCCTAATTTCATTTTTTTTAAGATTACTGATAGTGGGATCATTGCGATGATGAAGAGAAGAGGTGAAAGTGAATCACCCTGGAAAATTCCTCGCTTGATATTAACCATTCCGTAGCTCTCATTCCCTACTGCCAACTCAGTTCTCCATTGTTTCATTGCCTTTTCAGTAAAGGATGTAATATTTTTGCTAATGCCAGTTGTTTCTAAGCATTTTATGATCCAACTATGTGGCAGTGAGTCAAATGCCTTTTTGTAATCAATCCAGACCATATTCAAGTTCGTTTTTCTGTTCTTACAATTTTCTAATATCATTTTATCAATTAGAAGCTGATCTTTTGTGCCCCTGCTCCTTCTTTTGTTGCCTTTTTGCTCTACTGGCAAGATGTTGTTTGTTTCCAAATAATCCATCATGTTATCTGCAATAATGCCTGTGAGTAATTTGAAGGTTGTTGGCAAGCATGTTATTGGTCTGTAGTTTTCAGGTGTTGTTCCTTTAGTTGGATCTTTCTGAATCAAGTATGTTTTTCCAGTTGTCAACCATTCATCAATTTGGCCCTTTTGTAAAATTTCATTCAGTTGCCTGGCCAATATTGCATGTAAACTGGTCAGATATTTGAGCCAGAAACCATGTAATTGGTCCTTTCCAGGTGATGTCCAATTCTTTACCTTTTTAACTCGATTTTTGACCATCTCAGTTGTTATTTCTAATACTTGCATTTGTTTGTTGCCAATGCTTTTCTCAAAGTCATGTATCCACTTTGCTTCCTTGTTGTAGTCCTTTGCATTTTCCCACAATTCTTTCCAGAATTCAACTGTGGCCTGTTTTTCTGGTTTTTCAATTTTGGTGTCACCATTTACATTAAGACTTTGATAAAAACGCCGTTGGTCTGATCGAAATTGCTGATTTTGTTTATATTGGATGATTCGTGCCTCATATCTTTCAATTTTTCTAGCTGTTGCTGTTATCTGCTGTTTTACAATTTCTACAGCTTCATTGATGTTTCTTGTATCCAATCTATATCTCCTGATTAGCCGATCTATGATTTTGTTGTTTTTAAGCCGTTGCTCATGCATGTTCTTTAAGTTACTAGCATCTGCCCTTAATGTTTTTATTTTTTGTTCTAAACGGATTTTCCACTTTGGCTTTGATGCTTTTTCTGTTGTATGACTAGGTACTTTAATTTTAATGCCTAGTTCATTAGTGACTATTACAGCTGCGCTGTACATTAACTGGTTTGTTTCCAAGATGGATCCTGGTTCAATTGTTGAAAACACTGCATTAACCATTTTCATGATAGGGGCCAAAATTTTCTTCGGCACAGTTTTTAGTGATGGTAAACGTTGCCTTTCCTCATTAAGCAGAAAATGTTCCATGATCTTATCCTTCAATTCTTTTTGTTTTTGAGTTAGTTCATCAGTTGGTTCAATGATAACTGGTTCTAGTGGTGGTGATGTTATTTCCTCCCCGAGAGCTTCTTCTGGGAGTTCTACTATAGTGTCTTTAGTTGTGTCTTGAATATCAGTTATTTCCGCTTGTGATATTGTTTTTTGGGTTTTGCAATTTGCCTGAATTTCCTCATGTTCAACTTCACTAAACACTTTATTCCGTATAATAAATCGCCTTTGATCTGCTAGTCGTTGTTCACTAACATTTGAATCTGGATATTGTTGTTTCCATAATTCATACATTCACTTTAAATAGCCTCTTTTTTCTGGCTCTGAGTTGTAGTAACAGGCCATTATGGCACGGTTTATTATTATTATTATTATTATTATTATTATTATTATTATTATTATTATTATTATTATTATTATTAGATTTTTATCCCACCTTTGTTACTTTTTAAGTAATTCAAGGCAGTGAAAAAACTAATACTTCATTCTCCTTCTATTTTCTATACAACAACCCTGTGATGAGGATTGGGCTGAGAAAGTGTGCCTGGCCCAAAATCACCCACCTGGCTTTCATGCCTAAGATGGGATCTGACCTCCACCTCCTGCCTTCTAGCTAGGTCAAAATGGCTCTCTTAGTCCAATTGAGCTTACAGGGCTTGTGATAAGGAAAAATAGGAAGAAAGAGCACAATGTCTCCCATCTTGAACTTCTCAATGTAGAACAGATATAAATCTAAATAAATAACTGAATATATACTATAATTTACAAGGGAGAAAAAACTTCCAGGGTGGAAGCAAGAGAGTGAGCTATGCCTGTCATGGTGTATCTATCTAGTCAAAATCCTTAACAATTTCCTGTTAGATTCTGTAGGAAGTTAGCACTCCCCCCCCCCTATAAAAATGAAATATCCTAGGAAATATTGAAAAGGCAGAATATTACATTTCCCTGGATCAGAAATGGAGAAACATATTTTAGGCAGGAAACAGACTCACTCTTCATAGCCCCCACTTTCCTTAATGGGCCATTAAAATGCCTAAGCCAGTCTATTCCACATAATAAAGATGTTTGGGGCAAGTGAGTGCAACTAGAAGTCCCGGGGATGCAGAAGCTCTGCAAATTTCCCCAAACTTGTACAAAATTTCTAACAAAACAGAAAAAGAATTAAGAACATACCAATATTTGTAGCTAAGGGTTGGAATGAGGAGGGTTTGGTGCTTTTTGAGTATGAACTGGGCTACTGTACTCATTGCATTTACATGGTTCTTGGTTTTGTGTAGCTCTTTCAGTTATTAATTAAGGTGTTGATGGTTGGCTATTAAGTGATTGTTTCCTTCTGCTGCCACACCCTTTGCTCCTAAGTATCTGTTAGGCAGGTGATAAATCAGCACTCCTATTGACTGACAAAGAGCCCATTTCCCAGACTTCAATCATCTCTTTGGCTATTTTTGTCCCTGCTCAGCCAATAATCATAGTAGCTGTGAAATTGAATGCATGTCCTTGTTCATTGCAATTTGAGACCACCAATGATGAATTATGGTAGCTTTGTCCGAATGAGGACTAATTTGTGCATTATCTCCAACACCCCAGTTGGTGGGTTACAAAATAACATAAAGAAAGGTCAGAGGAGTTAGCATCACTACTACAAACCTGTGGAGGTTTAAGGAGGCTTCCTTAAACCTCCACAGAGGGTCCTTCAAGCATCTTCCCCAAATGTTTCTGTAATACAGTAGCATGACTATAAATGCCTTTATGTCAAAATAGCACTGTAGTGCATTTCTAATACTGTTAGAAATATTAGAAGTATAATACTTGTACATAATGGTGGTACATTTCTAATACTCAGCTCCACACCAAATTATATTGCAAATATGTACCTGCAGATATTTTATTTTATTGATGTTATTATTTAATTTATGGCCAGCTTTTCTGTTGACACTGTGTAAAGGCTTCAAGGGGTGTTTTTTTTTGAAGATGTTTCCTCCTCCTTGCAGAATTCTGGGGAGGAATTCACTGGTGGGAAGACTCACAAAGGTGCCAATTTCTCCTTCTGAACAACACAGACAAGAAAGCCCTTTAATTTCACATGAAGAAGTCTGCTGAAAAGGAGCTAAGGAGTAAGGAGAAAAGAGCAGCAAAGCTTTTTTTCAGCTGCCCTTTTCTCCTTTTCAAAAGTGATGAGAGACTCCACAGTCTTCTCCCTTTTTTATCCCAACTTCTAGAAATTGCAAACTCACCCAGAAAGCATGGCCCTGAAGGCAACTGGGAGACCTAAATTTTCTTCTCTGACTGATCACAGGTGCTACGGAGAACCACATTCACAGATTAATGCAGCTTCCCTTTCTTTTTCAAATAAGTCAGGAGCAGCTATGGAACAACTGTGGGCCTCTTTTAGTCCTGACACCCCCTCTCAATCAGATGGGAGCCTTATGGTCCTTTTCCAAAACCATTTTGAGAGACAAAATCTGCTCTATTGTCTGGTCTTCAACTTCTTGGCATTAATGCAAGCTGTCAAGCAATGTGATGCACTTACAGAGCCAAGGTGGCACAGTGGTTAAATGCAGCACTGCAGGCTACTTAAGCTGACTGTAGTTCTACAGTTCGGCTGTTCAAATCTCACCGGCTCAGGGTTGACTCAGCCTTCCATCCTTCCGAGGTGGGTAAAATGAGGACCCGGATTGTTGTTGGGGGCAATATGCTGACTCTGTAAACCGCTTAGAGAGGGCTGAAAGCCCTATGAAGCGGTATATAAGTCTAACTGCTATTGCTATTGCTATTGCTATCTGACTTTTGCCAAGCTCAGTATGGCAAGAAATGATGAAAGAAACGAGAGCCACTTAGACGTCAAGCGGGGGTTTGAATTCAACAATAAGGAACCTTGGCAATTTCAATAGGAACCTCAGCTCTCTGAGATGGGATTTCTTTGAACACCTCACATGCCCTCTTCTTGACCTTTCTGCAGCTCAGCCTGAGCTTCCATTTATGAGATAAGGTAGTAATAAATTCTTTTCCTCTGTTGACCTTCCTTCCTTCCCTCCCTCTTCAAATCATTCATGACTTCTGGCAACTGCCTGGATTAGTCCCTGCAATTTTCTTGGCAAAATTACTTAGCCATGACCTCCTTCTAGTCCTCTAGACGGGACTAGAATTCCTGGTCTCCCAGTTTTTAGCCTGGTGTCTTTAAACGCTGTTTCAAACTGGGCCTTGGGTTTCTTGTTTTCTCTCATAATCTTTCAAACCTACCACTGCTTTATGGGATCATTTGATTCTCAGGCTCTGATTAATGCTGATCTGTGATATTATTATGTCAAGGTATCATAGTACAACACCTGACCTACATAATAGCTAAGTTAAAAACTGAAATAGGGACAGATGTTTCTACATCACCCTTCTCTTTATTTTAGCTATAGGTTCACTCTACCACACAACCTGCTGTTGGTCTAAACAAGAGGATATCTTTAATGAATTCTAAAATTTCAACCTGTGCAATTTGTCACAATCTGCATTTCCTCTGCATCTTTATTCCCCTTTAAGCTGCAATCATATTGATGTATGGACCCAGCTCTAGAGTTTCATAGCAACACTACATAAAATAGATTTTACCAAGCCTGATTTTATTATGTTTTATCGATGCTCCTTTGAATGTTGAAATGGAGAAAAGGCAAAAAATGTAAATACATTTCAGGAATGAAAAGCCCAAGACTAACTGCATGATGCCATGTGGAGATTTAGATGCAAAACACTGGGGAAGTGGCTGGATTCAAAAGCCCCCGCTTTAGCATTTTGGAATGCTAAAAATCAAATATCTAGCCAAAAGGGATTTTTTTTCTACTGATAAACCAGTAAAAATGTCACATCTATTAAAATCACACAAGCTGCTATTACAATGGCTTGCAACAAATAGTCCTTGGCTTACGGCCACAATTGAGCCCAAAATTTATGTTCATAAGTGAGACATTTGTTAAATGATTTTGGCCCCATTTTCCAACCTGACTTCTCACTGTTGTTAAATGAATCATGGCAACTCTTAAAAGTTGGTAATATGGTTATTAAGCAAATCTGGCTTCCATGTTGACTTTGCTTGTCAGAAGGTCGCAAAAGAGGATAACTGAATCTTGCAACACTGCGAGCGTCATAAATATGAGTCAGTCACCAAGTGTCTGAATTTTGATCACGTGACCATGGAGATGCTGCAATGGTCGTAAGAGTGAAAAGTGGTCACATGCCATTTTTCAGTGCCGTTGTCGCTTCGAACGGTCACTAAATGAACTGTTGTAAGTTGAGGACTATTTCTCTTTGTGTCACACAGACAGCACATACAACAGGGTGAATGAGTCATTTGAATACAATTTTACTTAGATATGGGGAATTGAACTAGAGACAGAGTGAATCCCAAGGCAATTAACATCAGAGTTAACTGAATAAACAGAAAGGATCCCCATTGGCTTTGTAAACAGAACTACCCACTCAGGCCAAGATACTCAGCTTCTGATATATGACACAGGATCTTATTTGCCACATTACAAAAAAGATTTTGAGACTTTGGAAAAAGTGCAGAGTAAAGGCCTGGAGACTAAAGCATATGAAGAACAGCTGCAGAAATTGAGTTTGGCTAGTCTTGAGAACAGAAGGACTAGGGGTGACATGAGAGCAATCTTCCAGTATTTGAGGGGCTGCCACAGAGAAGAGGGGGTCAGCCTATTCTCCAAAGCATCTGAAAGGAGAACAAAAAGTAATGGATGGAAACTAATCAAGGAGAGAAGCAATCTAGAACTAAGCACAAGCTTCCTGACAGAAAGAACAATTAACCAGTGGAAGGGCTTCCCTCCGGAAGTTGTGGGTGCTCCATCACTGGAGGTTTTAAAGAAGAGACTGGAAAGCCATTTGTCTGAAATGGTACAGGGTCCTGCTTGAGCAGGGAGTTGGACTAGAAGACCTCCAAGGTCCCTTCCAGCTCTATTCTGATTAATTAGCTTTAGCCTCAAAGATGAAATCAACAAAGAACAGAGGGATTCAAAGCTGATCCACAAAAGGCATTATTTCTTTTGGCCTCATTTGGATTACCTGATGAGGTGAGGGATAGACTTAATGTATCCTCATATGACCCTCTGCCAATGAAATCACAGTTCCTTCCTCCACTGCTAAAGAACAAATCCAGAAATGAATCACCTAGATTTAATTTCATCTATACAAATTTGAAAGCCCTTCAAGAAAAAACTTAAGTGCAATGGAAAATTACTAATGGGGGAGACTGATTTCAGGACTAGCTCATCTACTCCCCCTTCTTCCTTTTAAGGAATCTTTTAAGCTACATATTTATAATAATTTCCCTGGAAATAAATCTAACACTGGACAAATCAACATAAATTGAGGCACTTTCAATGGCAAAGTTGAAAAGATATTCTTAACCACTGAGGATCTGAGGGTTTTTCTTTTAAAAAATAGTCTATCTTCTCGCTTTTGAGTACAATTTCTCTTGATGATAATTTTTACTGTACATTTCCCAATACTACTATTGCAACTTTTTACTGTAAATTTCCAAATGCTCTCTCTATACCTTTTGCAGGACATATATTTCAGGACATGTCATTGCATGACATACAATCATGCAGTGACAGAGCAATGGAGAGAGAAGACAGTGTTATCTACCTGCTAAAATTTTAAAACAAACAAAAGTTTCCTAACTGTTGAACATTTTAGCTTGTATTTGACACTCATGCATTCCATCTCTCCCTTCCTTCTTTTTTTTTTGCTGGAGAAAGTGGCTTATGAGAATAAGTAGCCAATGTGCAGTGGCGTACTTTCCTTTATCACTTACAATGAATGTGTGCTTCAAACCTATCTCTGAAAAGAAGACTGGACACGTTCATGGTTCCTGCCTTGCTGTGGCTGAAGGGGCGTGCACATCTCAAAGAAGCTATGAGCTATGCTGTGCAGGGTCACCCAAGATGGACAGGTCCTAGTGGAGAGTTCTCACAAAATGTAATCCTCCTGGAGAAAGAAATGGCAACCCACTCCAGCATCCTTGCCAAGAAAACCCCATGGCCAGTACCAAAAGGCTAAAAGACATGATGCTGGAAGGTGACCCATCAAGTCAGAAGGTGTCCAATAACCCTAGGAGACAGTAGAGGTCAGGGGGGGCTGGCATGCAACAGTCCATGAGGTTATGAAGAGTTGGAAACGATTTAGCAACTGAGCAATAACAAGGAAGGCTGCTCTTTGATCTAAGATGGGCGACCATGACCATCTTTTGGGAGAAGGAAAACATGTTTTTTAAAAACCCCAAGATCATAGCAGGTGGTATAAGGCCCCACAACATCACCCCACTAATTCCAAGAAGGGAAATTAGCCTCCAAGGGATTGTCTATTTTGGCAAGGACCATTTGTAATAGTATGTGAGAATGACGGTAGGAGACAAAGCCATGGCCCAGAGCTGCATAACAGGCAAAGAAAGCAACTCAGAAAGAAACCTCAGTCACTTCTCAGGCTGTAAAACAAACGGGGAAGATTTATACTTTCAGACTTTCAAGATTCTGTTAATGTAGCCTTACAATAAATTTGAATCAGCTCAGCTGGTCATGTTTCCTGTCTGCTCCACCTGGGGAGACGGAACCATTTCAGGGGCTCACAATGTTATATATTGTCACAATATGAGAAAAGATGTTGAGATTTTGCAGAGAAGGGCAACAAAGATCACTGCAGCTTTTCAAGAAGAGATTGGACAGCCAATTGTTCAAAATAGTATAGGGTCTCCTGCTTGAGCATGGAGTCGGACTAGAAGACCTCCAAGGTCCCTTCCAATTCTGATGTTCTGTTAAGGCAGCTGCAAAATGGGTGTTGCAGGACCCAGTACAACTTAGGGATACAGGTTGACTTTCCATACCATAAACCCAAATTCACTGTTCATCCGGAGGAGACTCAAAAATGTCCTTACCTTTTTGCAAAGAACCATCTGGTGATCAAAGAGGAAGAAGACCCGCTGCTGGCTTCGTCCGTAAGGCTGATATATCCATGACATCTCTCCCGTGTAGATCAACTCAGAGCTGCGATCCAAAATGTCCTCTCCCTGAAATGAAAGGAGAAGCAATCACCCCAAAACCAAAACCTAGCACCAGAACAAAGAGATTTGAAAGTCCCTATGTTTAAGTTAGCTTTATTCAGAAGTGGCCTCTCTTTCTTAGCTACCTACACAACATTTCCTATAATAGATTAGAAAGTTAAAAAGATTCAGCAATTAAGCTCAATTCTTGATGAAGGCATCTGTGCAATCAACTCATTTTATTTTGTTTCCTGGGCCTATATGATGCTCTAATCATAGCTGACTTTATATATAGCATTAAATAAATTGAGGTTTATTCTTCATTCAATTTCCCACTACCTAACAGGCCTAGTTTCCCCCTCCCAAATCCTAACCAGGTTTGGCTTATGAGTTAGCAAGGTGTTGCTGCTGCTTGCTAAGCATACTTTCATTTCTACAAATGCCTTCTCATTTGAGATTCTGAACTGTGCAAGTGTTCTCCTCTGTAAAGGTGTAATTGTATCCGTGAACATATCACTTTGTGGTTTTGTTTACTCACCCCTACTATTCTTGCTATCTTAAGTTTCCTTCCCCTAAAAGAAGCCATGTAAAATACTAGCTGTCTTCTTTCTCAAGTTTTGCTATCCATAATCACAAATCTGCAAGTGTTGTAGCTTCTGGATCTTTTCCAAGGGTTATTTTGCAGCAACATTCTGAGTGTATCTTGCAAATGAGCCTTTGCAGCCCCTATTTGTCCAATACAGGTAGTCCTCAAGTTACAACAGTTCATTTAGTGACTATTCAAAGTTACAATAGCACTGAAAAAGTGACTTATGGCCTTTTTCACGCTTACAACTGTTGCAGTATCCTCATGGTCACATGATCAAATTCAGATGCTTGGCAACTGGTTCATATTTATGATGGTCGCAGCGTCCCAGGGCCCCGTGATCTCCTTTTGTAACTCTATGACAAGCAAAGTCAATGCGGAAGCCAGAGTCACTTAACAACCGAGTTACTAATTTAACAACTTCAGTGGTTCACTTAACAAATGTGATAAGAAAGGTCATAAAATGGAGCAAACTTCACTTAACAAATGTCTTGCTTAGCAACAGAAATGTTGGGCTCAATTGGGGTCATAAGTCAAGGACTACCTGCAATGCAGCCCAAAACTTCCTCATTTGCCCTGGTGCCATTCAGAAGACCTTGCATAGCATCTTGAGATCTTTGGCAAAAGATACTGTCTGCATTTTCATATTGAAGTGAGAATGGGGGCGGATGTTAAAGATTGGAGCGGGCTGTGTTTCTATGGGAGATTCTTGATTCTAAACCTCTAAATAGTCTGTAATTTTTCTACAATCTTCCATCAATAAGCTGCCTTTTCATTTTCCCATTTTCTCCTTCACTTTATAAAAAAGTTCCCTTGAAAAGTTCACAGCAGAATTTGGTTTAAGATCCTTTGACTCAGCTGTAATTTTACGAAAAAACCACTTCTAGCTTCAAGAGAGTGGCCCTTGAGTTGACCACGCTCATGAGCAGCCGCCCGGCAATGCCCCTTTCCAGCTGGGCAGAGCGCCACTCACTGACCCAGTAATAGCAATAGCAATAGCAGTTAGACTTATATACCGCTTCATAGGGCTTTCAGCCCTCTCTAAGAGGTTTACAGAGTCAGCATATTGCCCCCAACAACAATCCGGGTCCTCATTTTACCCACCTCGGAAGGATGGAAGGCTGAGTCAACCATGAGCCGGTGAGATTTGAACAGCCGAACTGCAGAACTGCAGTCAGCTGAAGTAGCCTGCAGTGCTGCATTTAACCACTGCACCACCTCGGCTCTCTAATATCCCAAAGGCGCTAAGCCACGTGGCGCTCTGCCCAGCTGGAAAGAGAGGTTGCGCGAGCACTTGTTCTGCCTCCAGCTCACATGCCTCCCTACCTCACTATGCCCAACTCTCCCTGCAGGGCTGGGCCAGGGCGCTGCCACCCCACTGCTGCCACCACCCCACTGCCACAACTGCCGCCATGCTCCGAGCATAACCAGCTTCCAAACTCCAGAGTTCCGCTGCCGAGTCTTCCGGCAGTGGCCGCTCTGGGACCACACTCTATGGTTGTGGGCTGGCTGTTGATGTGAGAGCAGCTGCCCAACAACCCCCCGTTCCAGCTGGGCACAGCGCCACCTACCAACTTAGTGGTATCCCAAAGACGTCAAGCAATGTGAGTGCCTTTGCCCCCCCTCCCTGGCTCCTGCGGCTTTGCGCCTTCGGGATATCTCTAGGTTGGTGAGTGGCGCTCTGCCTGGCTGGAGGGGGGTTGTCCAGGGAGCTTATTATTAGAGGAGGGTGTATTTTTTTGCCCACAGGAAAAATATGGCATGGTCTTATTATCAGGACATGTCACAGTATTCATTCTCTCTCTCTCTCTCTCTCTCTCTCTCTCTCTCTCTCTCTCTCTCTCTCTCTCTCTCTCTCTCTCTCTCTCTCTGTATGTGTGTGTGGGGGAGAGTGAGAGTGAATGTATAGTGAAATGAAATCTGTAACTTTAAGGTATGCTATCAAGCTTACACACACACAAAAACCTCTAGTATCTGTTTACAAATAAATACACTGCCAACTGATGTATAAAATCCCTTCTCACTACTATGAGTGATCCATGTCTTCCTCCATGTTGAGATCTCTACCAGACATTTGTGAGTTCATTGCAGGATCTCCGCTGTTCCTCACACTGAACTCTTCTGGACAGAGAGTTCTGATGTTGTTCCTTCCAGCTTAAGGAACCACAGCCTCAAGTGCTCCACTACTGGGAGTGCTTTGACCTTTAATTTCCATATCATCTCCAAGTTCTTCCTTCATGCCCTGGTACTTTTCCAGTTTCTCAAGTGGCGTCCTGGCCCCGGCGGCGGCGGGAAGACAGTGCCAGAGCCCTGCGATGGTGCTGGAGCCCTGCGAAGGAGGCCTGGCGGAGCTTGGCGACGTCCAGCCGGCTTCAAACGTAGAGGTGGTTTTCTTTTTTCCTCTTCCGGCGCGGCCTGGTCCTAGCGCCTCATCCCCGGCCTCGCGTGATCCTGCAAGCCGGGCATCCCGCACCCTAGCCCGGCTTGGAAGAGGAGCCTTATGCCGGGCCTTCCGACCGCCCAGTGAGCCCCCGCTTCCCCCATGCTGGTGGCCCGGCTGTCCCCCTCGCTCTGAGGAGGAGGAGGAAAAGAAGAAGAATAAGACTTCCCCCCATCCCTTCCAGCTGGGCCAAGCAGAAGGAAGAGGGGAAGGCGCTGAGCAGCTGGGGGCAGCCCCCCCGCCTCAGGCCTCTGCCAAGGGGAGCCATGTCGAACACCGGCTGCAGCCCCCTGCCCACCATGACAGAGAACCTGGAGCAGGACATTAAAAGCTGCATGACGGTAGCGGAAAACTTTCAGTTGAAAATGAAACTAACATCTATTAAAGATCACCAGTGGCACATCCAGGCATGCTGCGCTCCTACTGGCAAAGGAGAGGGAGGACGAGGACGAGGACGAGGAGGATGAGCCTGCCCCCCCAGCTATTGCCAGCTGCCCCAGCCACCTCAGACTTCCTGCGCTACTTACAGGCCCCGCAGAGGAGGAGAACGAGGAGAATGAGGAACTCCCCCCCCAAAATACCAACGGCTCTAGCCGCCTCGGACTCGCGCTGAGTGCCTTCCCTGCGGGGCTCGGACGAAGGTCCTTCCCTGCAGAGCTCGGACAAGGGCCCGGTTTCGGGCCAGGCTGCGGGAAACAGCAGAGGAGAGCCCCGTGCGGGAGCTGAAGAGGACGCTGATCCAAGATTTCCCCCAAGCGGGCATTTTTTAGCTAGTTTGTTGGGTGTATGAGTGTATGAATGTGAGAGAACATGTGCCCACTTTTAATTTAATTATTATTGCCCCTCAGAGAGGGTCCGCAATTTGGGGGTCCTCCTGGATTTGCAGCTGAAACTGGAACATCATCTATTGGCTGTGACCAGGGGGGCCTTTGCCCAGATTTGTCTGGTACACCAATTGCGGCCCTATTTGGATCGGGAGGCACTTCAAACGGTTACTCACGCCCTTGTCACCTCAAGACTGGATTATTGCAACGCGCTCTACATGGGGCTACCCTTGAAAAGCGTTCGGAGACTGCAGCTAGTCCAGAATGTGGCCGTGCAAGCGATATTAGGTGCACCGAGGTACACCCACGTTACACCTGTCCTCCTCGAGCTGCACTGGCTACCAATTGGTCTCCGGACGCAATTCAAGGTGTTGGTTATTACCTTTAAAGCCCTACATGGCTTAGGGCCAGCGTACCTTCATGACCGCCTACTGCCACATACCTCCCAGCGGCTAGTAAGATCCCACAAATTGGGCCTCCTTCAGATGCCGTCAGTCAGACAGTGTCGGCTGGTGGGCCCCCGGAGGAGAGCCTTCTCTGTCGCTGCTCCAATTCTTTGGAATCAGCTACCCCCAGAGATCCGGACCATACCAACTCTCATGGCCTTCAGGAAAGCTGTTAAAACCTGGCTGTTCCGGCAGGCCTGGGGCTGTTGACCTCATTGTTGAGGTCCAGCCCCCATTAGAATGAATGTATGTGGTGTTGTGATTTTAAACTGTCTTTTTTTCCCTCCTTTTTTTCTCTTTTTTTTTTGTAAGCTGCCCGGAGTCCTTCGGGATTGGGCGGCATATAAATTTTGATAATAAACAAACAAACAAACAAATAAATAAATTCTTCTTCCTGATATTGCTGTCACTTGACCCTGCTATCACCACTGCTGGCTTCAGGTCTTTGTCTACTACCATGATGATCTTTGATTGACAGTACCTGCCTGTTCATCAGGATCATAGCCCTCTTATTCTCCACCACCTCCTGTAGGGTCTCCCATCCAGACTCAGACAGAGTCTAGTCCATACATTGTGTTGATATTCCCGTCCATAATGCTAGCTACTTGATTGTGCTGTCCAAGGTATGCCTGCATCTTACACCTGCCACTATGTGTTGGACTGTCTCTTGGCAAAATATGCCTCTCAGGTCCCATCTAGTGTGGTAGATCCCTGTTTCAATACGCACATGCACACACACACACACACACACTGTAAATAAGTACCATGTGTATCACACTCCCACAAACTTTCCCCAAATGAAGCAGGTACAAGACATTGAGGTTATTACATGCAAATCATGACATCTGCATTCACTGTAATGAATTTTTACATCAGATGTTTCATTTCCCCAAAACATGCAGAATGATTGGGCTGATGCCATCTACTAAACTAGGTTAAAATTGGTTTGTTTCACAGTATTATGAGTAGGAGGTGACTGTACTTATTTTTTAAAGTTGTTTAAATCAAGCCACCATAATACTATAATAATATTTATCTGTATGGGGTATAACCTACTTTATGAATATAGCAGTCATGCATGCATCATCCCAATTTAGGATTTAGCAAGCCATAGGAGCCATCAATGAAACCAAACCTGATTATAGCAATGGCACTTAAGACCTATATACCACTTCATAGTTTTTTATAGCCCTCTCTAAGCTGTTTACAGAGTCAGCATTTCCTAGGAGCTTGGAAGGATGAAAGGCTAAGTTAACCTTGAGCTGGTCAGAATCAAACTGCTGACAGTGGAATGCAGAGTCAGCCTGAAATACTATATTCTAACACTGCACTACCATGGCTCCTTTTATGGTCCAATTATGGTCATTGTCCAGATGTAATCTGACTACCACATTGTCTAACCTTGACCCTGTTTATGACCCTGAGGATACTAGGGGGGAAAGTAACAGAGTTGCTGTTAGTCAGATGGGCAGGATATAAATTTAATAAAAATAAAATAAAATCATCTAGAGAACTGATGTCTAGTAAGGATCATTCAAGTCTAGTAAGGATCTGACTTTAACACATTTCTCAAAGTTAGAAAGCCTCTAAAGATCATCTTCTACTTTATGAGTGGTCATAGACATGGTTAAATCTTCCAAAAGTGGAATAAGGGAGCCTTCAGAAGGCAGATTATGTTGCCAAGACAACTCTACCATAATGATCTGTCCAAGGTGCTGAAAAGCTCTGTCATAACTCTGTAGTTTCTTATAATTGGATCTCACTTTGTCTTCTGGTTCCATCATATCCTTTGAGCTGACTTCATATAGGTACCAAATTCACACCAGAGATAATTTATTTGACTTCCAAGACAGTTTTAATTCACAATTGTGTGAATTAAATGCAGCTCTGCTGAACCCTTAAAAGAAGGGGACATTCCAATCCCCAGTGCTTGTTTTTCAGTATCTTTTAAAAAAGGACTCTCATGCAGTGTCTCAGAAGCTAGAGATAACCAGAGTTCATTTAAGGACAAGCAGGAGGAAGAAGAACCTGGATTGTCCATTTATTTAAGAGACTTAGAGAACTGCTCATCTTATGTGCTGTAACTCTGGGCAGCTCACAGCAGCAGTAATAAGAACATTAAAAAACAAAGTTAATACAAAAAAAATACCTAAATAAATAAAAACAAAAAACCAACTCTTAGGTCTAAATTAATACTTCCCAATAGATAAAAAAATATCACAGTCACTGAGCTCCAGCCTTACCTAATTCCAAAGCCTATGGGTTAAACTGGTAGCCAGTACAATTCAACAGCAGCAAACTGAGGGGCTCTCAGCACTGTGCAAGCTGCTGCATTCTGGCCCAATAGTAATTTCGGATAGTCTTCAAGGCCAGCCCCAGGTAGAGCATATTTCAGTAATGCACCTAGGAAGCATCAAGGCATGAGTGACAATGAACAAGGCCTCCCTATCCAGAAATGAGCACAAGTGGTGCACAAGGTAGATCTGTGTAAAGGTCCACCTAGCTAGGATGGCTACCTGTTCTGTCCCCCCTTCACGGCTCTTAACAAACTGCAAGACAAATAAACTTAAAAGGAACTTTCTTTATCAGTTCTCAATTCAAACTGGCTTCGAGCCCAAAAATAAACTAATTAAAGTCTCTGCCAGAAGATAACGGACTGAAACACAAACCTTTCTTACTTCAATACAAGGTGAATCAAATGAAAGCAAAGCCCTTCTTCCAAAGTCTCTACAAATCAGGGTTACAGAAATCAAACCACTTTTCCAAGTGTACAGCAAAGAAACCACGATCAAGGATCAAGGAACGCACGAAGGAACGTTGACTCCTGTGACTAGGGCGTGGCGGCATCCGTCCTTTTATCTCCAAACTTGCCTCTAACCAGCCCCAGCTGCATAATGAATCTTGTATCCCGAAAAGACTCACAGCAGACATCTGCTGAGTCACAACAGCTACCTATTTCTTCAGCAAGAGTAGTGAATCCATGAGGACCCTAAATTGCCGACCAAGTTCAGGGGAGTGATCTCCCATTGAATCTCTCAGAATCAAGGGAGACCAAAAAAAACCAAGTCAATCCATCAAGCTAGCATTGAGTTGGAGCCAGTTCCTCCCGTCTTGATTCCCACATCCTCTAGACCAGTGGTCTCTAACCTTTCCACCTTGATGACCTGGCACAGTGCAAGGGGGGCATGTGAATAGTAGGCGCATGTGCACACAGCTGATCAGGGGTGGAGATGTGCAAGTGTGCCTCATGAAGATGCTAATGGTGCTGCATCCCATTCTGCCAAATGATCTCACCCAAAACTTTCAGGTTAAAGAAGAGCAAAGAGAGACCCAAATACTGAGGAACCACACAGAGCAGAAGATGGTCTAAGGTTGGACCTTCTTCTTCTCCCACACTGACATTCACTGGAATTAGCCATGAAGGAGGATGAAAAACACTGCAAAACAGAGATCTCGCCTCTCAGTCTCTGAAGCTGCTCCAGAAGCAGCCATGGTCCTTGGAATCAAAAGCTGCCAAGAGACCCAGTCCATCCCCATCCAGAGTTCATCTCCAAGAACAACCAATTTAGCTGCTAAAATACCCAGTACTTTATCTCCTTGACCCAGATATCAGATGCTATGTAAAATCTCCTTATTTCCCTGGGGAAGCAGCATTTAGAAAGTCCTGGATTCTTTCAAATGCTACCATAAAGGAAACCTGAGAATGCTACTGTGATAGTGACGCAGTTAAAGATTATTATTAGTGGTAGTGAATGGCAAAATCCCACTGACTCCACAGCAGTGATGAATATGCAAATGTCTATATCTAAGAATAACTTTCTCCAATGCAGTGCCAAGTAGATGCGTGTGGCCCTCGGGGATAACTGCTAGAGAAAAAAACAAGAATACACAGAAGAAAATGGTATAATCTTTACTTCGGGCATTTCATTGTGATGGAGGAAGAAATTGGCATATCTGCAATGCTTGGTAAACAACAGTCCAATGCTGTGGAGTCCTTGGTGCCCTCTGAGCTTGGTTGTTTTCTTGCAAATGTTTCATTATCAAACTAGCTAACATAATCAGTGTTAGAAGGGAGTGGTGTTTGCTCTAATTTTCTATACTAGTGGCTTGCCTTGTTAAAATAACAAGTTATCTCAGGGGCAATGAATCACCTGTAGCCCTTAAACAAATGCATCTAAATCTTGCCCAGTTTCAGATGGGACACCTGTTTCTTAAGAGCAAGGCTCACCCTCCTTGAAGCAATCTCTTTCTTGGACATCAAAGGAAAGACTCAGAGATCAACTTCAAAGAGGCTCTAAAGAGCAACAACTTTGCTGAGGACAACTGTCCCCCTTCAAGCCTCCTAGTGATCACAATCCACTCAAGCCGGACACTATGGCAGTGTTAATCCAATTTAACTATATTACCCTGCTGATAATAAATTCTTATTTGCTCCCAATGAGACACAAAACCCAGATCACTGAACTGAACAGGAAACATCTGCTACTGATCTAATGTTGATGAATTCAAATGCTTCTGTAGTCCTGGGAGGGGGCCTCAATGCTAGATGGGGCCCTAACAACTACCTCGTCTATGCAAAGCCTAAATGTTCCCCTTCCAACCTGAAGATAATGGATGCTTTCTCACCTGTTGCTCAGAGGATCAAAATCAAACTTTGCAGGCTTCTGTTTGGCTCGGCCTTTATGCTAAACCTCCACCTTTTAAATGGCCCTCTTGAAAGTGACCTTCCAACCAAACTCATCTATCGTAATCATTGACAGTGAGAATCAATGGAACAGCTTGTTTCCTGCAGTTGTGGATACTTGATACCATCATTGATGGTTTTCAAGATTGTCCATGTCAGATGCAAAAGACCAGGTCCCCATTGAATTAAACTGATTTATTGCTAAAAACCTACCCACAGGAATAATCTTCTCATCTGGTGGTCAGCACCTGTTTGGAGCTTGATAAGGGTCCATGGAATTCAAGGTGTGGTGGTGGTCTTAGTCCACTTGTAACACTGTAGGGATTCTAGGCTAATCCAATTTTAACTCTGCCCCAGGCTCTTCCACTCCTTCCCTTATAGTCTGGGACAGTTTAAGGGCTTCTGCCTTGGACAGGAGATTGAAATAGAAGCCCTCCAAGGTCTCCTAATTATAATTATAATCTTATAATTCAATGACTACACAATCATCTCTAAGGCCTTTCTCTTGATCACAAACCCCTAATTTTTCTTGCAGGATTTAAGCAGTGGAAATAAGTCTTCCTCACCTCTACAGCCTCAGATAATGATCCAGATGAGGGGAAAAAGAACTCCATAAGAGTGGATTTTCCAAATAAGTCTCACAGATGACCAAACTGCTTGTGCAAAAAAACACCCCCAAAGCTGCTGTTCCTCCTCCCCAGAGGGGCCAGGTTGCTTGGAACCAGGCAGCCTTGCTTTGGGTTGTATTATTCTGCAAAGCATCACTGGGGCTCTTGTGCGCTAATGAGCAGCTGATTACCAGATTGACAGAAAGAGCAGAATGAAAAGAAGAGGGATGGAGCAATGACCCCTCTCTTTTTCATACTGCTTCTGGCAGTAGGTTGGGGAGGGGAGCAAGGCTTTCCCCCCGCCCCCCTTTCCCCACCACTCTGGGGGGTCCTATCTTATCACGCTGCCTGAACGTTGAAAAACAGGATGTTGGCTGCGTGTATCACATTTTTATTCACACTGACCTCTGGATTTAATGATGCGGCATTGCTCTCCCGTATGTTACATAATTAACAGCACAGAGGTTTTCATTAGGGGCGTCACAAATAACTGAAAGAAGTGGGAGACAGAAGCAATTTAAAGGGACAGCACCAATTACATTTCTGTACAGTTAGTCATTTCCCTAGAATCTGATAATACCAGGACATGCCAAAAAACCACTTAGAGAATGAGAATATAGAAGTGAATTAGGATGTAATACAGAGGGGTCATGTCATACTAATTAGATGTGCTAATCAGAAGAAAGGAACAATAGCCAGCGGAAAGATATCTCAGTGTCTTTCTTACCAAGAAGACTCAACAATGAAAATGAACATAAGAAGTGGCTAGGAAAATAAGCTTGTAATGTATCTTTGTGTTTCTTTCAGACAAGCCAATTCATCAAGGGATGTGCCAACCTTGGCAACTTTAAGATACATGGAGCTAGACTTCTAGAATGCTGAGAGGGGAGCACATAGAAGTTGCCAACATTGAGAAATGCTACTCTAGATGAGAAGACGCACATCTGCATTAACAGAGGGATAGAATCAAGAGCAAGAATGAAGTTTTAGTATCACTTGATAATGCCTTAGTAAGACTGCATTTATTTCTACTGCAAACGTTGGTTAGATTCAACTTCAACTCTGGCAATGGACCAATTAGGGGGGAGCACCCCAAACCACTAGGGGCACACAGCACTGGGCATCATTGTTGTTTGCTTTTCCAGCCTTAGAACCAAGAGTCAACATTCCACCATATGGTGGAACTGATGCTCTGCACGCAGGTTGCGTTTGTAGCTTTGATATTATTTTAAATTTCTAGCCTGTGAGAACCGATATATTTTTGTGAATGGGAAAAACAAAATAATAAATAAATAAATACATACATACACACAGTACATACATATCTCCATGGCACTGGTTGTGCTGATAACAGAATAACAGAGAACTGTTCTGTCCTAAGGCATCCATTCTCTTGCCCTTGCTGGGAGAGTTCCAACCAAACCTACCAGCAATTTTTTTTTGAACCTGAAGGTCTTTCTTTTAGGCCTTTCTCCCTTTTGCCTGTTAAATACTCAATAAGGCTAAGGGAAGATAAAAGTCAGAGCTGGGTTCCCATTCCTGTCTTAGGAACCAGACCCTATCTGGATATCCCAGCTGAAAATGTAGTTCTCAAACCTGCAGGTGACTCGGGCCATCTTGATCTCCAAGGCCTCCCTCTCTCCATACAAAGAGGTTTCGTGTCTTGTTCTGACTTCAGATTTTGAACATATTCACAGCCAAAGAGCGGTGAGTTTGGGTGGGCATAATTGGGTTATGGTAACCCCAGAATTTGTCCAGATGTGGAGCATCAGCAACACAATGGGGTGGAATGGAAGTCAGAGATAAAAATAGGGAAAACTGGCTTCTCAACAAGGGGGCAGAGGAGAGGGGAACGGCTTCCGTTTCAGTTTTCTTTCAATTTTTTATTCTATGAAAAGTCTGTCTTTGCCCAGAAGGTTTAGGGTCATCCTGCTACCGAGCAAACAGGAGAAGAATGGACTATAAGAAGATAATTCTAAAGAGATTATGGACATATCTTTTATGTAGAAAGATGTAACAGGACAGTAGATGCTTTCATATTGAAACTCAACACAATAGAATGTAGTAAGGATTCCCACCAGGGAGGGCATTGATTCCAGAGGAGGAAGAGACAACTCAGCCGAGAGACCACCTGTATGTGAGAGAGAGGGTGAAGACAGTCCCTCCCTATTAATTCCCAGAGTATTTCTGTACATGCAGAAAGTAGAGTCCTCGCTAGAAAGATTTGGTCTACAGGGGTGAAAACAATAAATAACTCAGCTTGGAAAGATGGTTCCTGGTTTGGGACATGACAGATGGTGACTGTGGAATTCTGGGAGTTGAAGCCCACCCATGGTGGCTGAGGGATTCCAGGAGGTGAAGTCATAAGTGTTTTGAGGGGGATTCCCAGGAGGAAGGGGATTTATTTCAAAGGAACAAGAGGCAACTCAGTCCAGTAATCATGTGTGAGAGAAAGAGGGAAAAGACAGTCCCTACATAATAGCCCATAAAGTACATTGTAGATGCAGATAGTGGACTCCTCTGTCTAGTGAGATTTTGTCTGTGAGTCTGAAACAATAAAGACGTCGGATTGGAAGAACTGCCATGGGCCATTCTTGGTTTGGGGCCCAACACACAATTTCCTAAAAAGACAGAACTGCCATTGGAAAGAGGCAACTTCCCTGACTGGGTTGCCCCAATCCATTTCAAAGGCAGCTTCTGTCAGTTGGTTCATCCCAACAGAAAATTACTTATTTCCACTAGCAACTGAACATTTCTTGGAAGCTGCACCTGTACAGCTAATTATGCCCTAAAATTCCAGAGCAAAATTATATTGTTATAATTATATTCCTGTTTCAATGGTGAATTCTGGTTAATCTCATCTCCACTCATTTCCATAATGCAGCTGCTTCTTTTTCTCCCAGAGATTGGTAGCTTTGAATTGTTAAGTAAGGCAGGAGAAAGTGGGGTGGGGACACCTCTGCATAGTTGGATGGGCGCCATAGCTCTAAAAACCTACCTCTCACAGTATTAATAATGACGGAACTAAAATAGTTATCGATCCAGCTCAAAGGTCAACTTGCAACTTTCCATCTTCTCATGAATACTAAATATCTTGGTGCTATTCTTTTCTTACCCTAAGATGATATAAAGTTAAGAGGTTTTTCTATTGTATTATTTAAAAAAAAAGACATTGAGACTTTGGAAAGAATTCAGAGAAGAGCAAGAAGGATGGTTAGGGGCCTGAAGGCTAAAAAATATGAAGAAAGGTTGCGGAAATTGGGTATGTCTAGTCTAGTGAAAAGAAAGACTAGGGGTGACATGATAGCAGTGATCCAATATTTGAGAACCTGCCACAAAGAAGAGAGGGACAACTTATTCTCCAAAGCACTCAGAAGGCAAGACAAGGTGCAATGGATGGAAACTAATCAAGGAGAGAAGCAATCAAGAACTGAGGAGAAATTTCTTGACAGTAAGAACATTTAACAAGTGGAAAGCTCGCCTCCAGAAGTTGGAGGCTTTTAAGAAGAGACTGGACAACCATTTATCTAAAATGGTATAGGGTCACCTGCTTGTGCAGGGGGTTGGACTGGAGAACTTGCAAGGACCCTTCCAACTAATATTCTCTGTTCTATATTAGGTTAACCTATTTCCCAAAGCAGCAGAAGGCAAGATAAGAATCAATGGATGGAAAGTGGGAGAGAAGCAATACATAGAGCTAAGGAGAAACTTCCTAACAAGGAAATTTACTACTAAAACATATGAAACATCTACTACTAAAACATCTACTAAACAGTAGACGCCTCCAAAGTAAGACCTCTAAGGTCCCTTCCAACTCTGTTGATTTGTTCTGTTTTGTTCTTATCTTACATTAGTTCCCTGCAAACAGTTCCCTGACTATCTTGTTTCTAGTGCTGTTCCTTTAATGAAGTAATAATCCATAATTAATTTGACATAACTAGTCCTGTCCTTCTCCATTTGTTCTCAAGTTATATATCCATATATGATGCTCTGGTGAATATTAAAGAATCAACAAGGCTCTAAAAAGACAACAACCAAGACACTTAGTTAATCTCCATTAAGAAAAGAATTCCTTATTTGCATTAAAACATGCAAAGGAGTAAGAACAGAAAGAAAAGCAAGTTAATCATGCCCCCCTCTCCTGCCGAAACTCCCCCTCCTGCCAATTTCAGTTCCTCCCACCAATCCCCACCAATCACATCTTTTAATTTAAATTAAATAATTAACATATGCCAATTAGGTGGCAACTAACTAACAACTAACAAATATCCAAATAAAATATTTATTTCATATTAGTTTTAATTATGTGTAGAACATGAACAACAAAGTCACTGCTCTTTTGAAATAAGGAATATCTGAAAGAAAATATTAAAGAATAAAGTTTTACCTTTAAAAAATTATTTCAAGAATGCATACATTGGAAATAAGAATAAGAAATAAACATAAGAATATTCTACAATTTGTGAGAGAAGTTGTATTAGATTCCTGGCTGATCAAAGCCTGATAAACATGTGGTATTACATACATATTAGAAGTGCAACAAGAAATAAAACAAAGGCCATTTCATCTCTCTGGAAATGAGACAGTTAATTTTGCCTGACTAAAGCATAGCTCTGATATATTCATTAAGCCATTTACTACACTAGCTTTAAGTAAAAATGTGTTGGGAATTGGATCGTGAGAATAATGATTGTGATTTTACTCAGTGTTTTTTAAATATGAGTTTACCCTCTTTTAACCTTTACAGGATTTGTTTTTAAGTCACAAAAAGATAGACAGTCCACTCTGGACTAAAATAAGATAAGATAATGTTTATTGCATTTTTTTTCTGTCTATACATAAGCATATATTATAAATGAAATTCTGATGCCTACTCTCAAGTCACACATGCACACACATACACATATGCTGTACACCCCCCCCCCAACACCCCCCCCCCCACACACCACAGTCCATTTTGAATACATAGGGGGAAAAAGAGTCTTGGGAGTTAAAAGGGTGGATACTCTATGGTACAAAGGTATTCCAGAATCTAATGGCTCTGCTTTGGATACCCTGAAACCACTCCCAGAAGGTAACAAAGAAAACCAGTCATGAAGAAGATGTGTAGCATCCCAGATGAGGTCTATGACAATTCACCCTGGCCAACCCACAATGGACAACTCCCCACAGCCAACTTGCTGTGAACAACTCGCCACAGCCAACTCACTGCGCAACAAAGTTACACTAATACCAAAGAAATAGTGGAATAGAATCCTTTAAAGAAAGGATGCCAAAGGAGGACAAAATAAAAAGTGAATGACAAAAATTAAAACATATAAAATATGTTGGGTTGTCCTACAGCAAGTTGGCCGTGGCTATTTGTCCCATTCCATCCCACACAATCCTGCAGACTCTGGTCAAGCAGCGCTTATATGCCATGTCCTGGATAGAAAGAAGTGGACTTCCAATAATCTTTGGAATAAATACCGTATTTTTCAGAGTATAATTTCCCTCAAAAAAGAGGGTGAAAATCTGGGTGCGTCTTATTATACACTGAATACAGCATTTTTGGCCTCCTGAAACTCTGCCCCCTTCATCAAAATGGCTATGCATAGCTTTTAGGAGGCTTCCAGAGTGCTCCTAGGGGCTGGGGAGGGCAGAAATGAGAGAAATATTTTTGCTTGTTTTTGCCCCCCGCCAGCCCCCATGATCCCTCTATAAGCCTCCTAAAGGCTATGCATGGCCCTTTTTTGACAAAAAACAGACCCGTTTTTGCGAAAAATGGGCCATTTTTGGGAGGGCTGCAGACTGCAAAAACCTTTTTTTAAATTTGCCTCTTCAAAATCTTGATGCGTCTTATACTCTGAAAAATACGGTACTTCGGGTATGGTTCACAAGAGGCAAGGATGTTTCAAACACTAGACATGCGCCTGCAAAATTTTCAGCTAATGACTTGGTTAAAACAGAATAACATTAAGAGAGTTTCTTTTTTTAAATATAGAGAAATTGCTCAAATTAGGTGTATCCAGAGAAGAGCATAGAGATCACATCTCAACATGTTAGTAGACCAAGATAAGATTTGTGTCCTAAGTTATAAATGGCTAATTGTCTTAATTGCAATGAGAGAAGAGTAATGTAGAAATCAAGTTAATTCATCACCATGAAGATCAAGACATGAGTGGTTCAAGTCACACGTCCACAAATGTAGCTTCTGTGAAGCAGGCTTAGGTCAGATGATGCTATCAGCAGAGGGACACCCAGCCCACAAAGGAAGAATTGATAGGAAAAGGAGCAGAAAGAGCAACATTAACCGCTTTAAGTAGAGAAAAGAAAAGTTTTGTCTCTACAAAACCCTTTCTGTATTTTGTACTTAAAAATGAAATGTTCACTCACTAGCTTGTTATAAAAAATAGCTAGTAGTTATTAAGTAAAAAGATTGAGGCTGTAATTATTTTTATTTTACTGCACTGAAAAATATTGGAAGTCAATGCTTTCTGTCTCCTCTTATTCTTTTTCCCCCTTTTTTTCTCTTCTCTTGTCCCACTACTTTTTATTTTCATTTTATATTCCTCCTCCTCCTCCTCCTCCTCCTCCTCCTCCTCCTCCTCCTCCTCCTCCTCCTACTACTACTACTACTACTACTACTACTACTACTACTAATATCCTCAATAGTCATAGGTGCCTTGGGTGCAATCTCAAAATATCTGGAGCACCATTTGAATAGCACCAGCCTTGACAAACTCACCAGTTGTCAATTGCAAAAGGCAGCTTGAGTCAGAACAGCTTACATCCTGCGATGATGAGACCTTTGACACCATGAAAGAAGAACACCTGCCTATCCTGGGTCCTTCGGAAGGACTCGATAGGTGGACCAAAAATGTCAAATCTAGTCTAAACATCGGGCTGGCTGTGCAGTGTACCATAGTACAGGTAGTTCTTGACTTACAACCACAACTGAGCCCAAACTTTATCTTGCTAAGCGAGACATTTGTTAAGTAAGCTTTGCCCCATTCCTGCCACAGCTGTTAAGTGAATCACAGCAGTTGTTAAGTTAGTTACATGTTTGTTAAGTGAATCTGGCTTCCCCATTGACTTTGCTTGTTAGAAGGTTGCAAAAAGGGATCACATGACCCAGGACACGACAACCACATCATAAATGTGAGTCAGTTGCCACTTGTCTGAATTTTGACTGCATGATATGGGGAGGCTGCAACGGACGCAAGTGTGAAAAATGGTCATAAGTCCTTTTTTCAATGATGTAACTTTGAACAGTCACTAAATGAACTGTTGTAATTTGAGGACTACCTGTAATAATAATAAAAGACCATGGTACACAAGCTGTAAACACAGGCTTCTGAAAAGATGCTCTCAACCAAAGCCCAATAAAAACCAAGTAAATCACTGAAGTCCAATTCTTAGCTTCACCTCCTGAGAAACAGTTATTAATAGTGTTATGACTAAGACAGCTGACCAGATACAGCTTCTCGGTTCATCTGTCTTCGTGGGAGTGTTGTAGGAGTAAAAGCAGGAAGAGATCTCTCCTCTACAGCATTTAATTCCTGGGAAAAAGGAGGCTCTAAGTGCAACGACAATTTAGATAAATACACGTGAAAGTCCAAGGAAGGAAACAGGGAAAGAACCCTAAGCATTTTAACTGTGGTAGCTGTAACTAACCAAAGATGAGGCTCATTAAACATCAGCGCATTGCAGGAGTTTCACATGCATCTGCCCAAGTTAACTTAATCACGGTGGACTCAACGGGGAAGGGAGGCCTTGAGCTAAAGAAACCCCTGAGTTTCCTAATGAGCAATGGCCCTCCCTAAAATGTCTACAATGCAGACATCAAAGCAACACAACTTGGGGAGAGTGGGGAAGCCATTCCCTAATGAAAATGCAGGGCATAAATTGCCTATATCAATCAAGCACACATCCCCAGAGGTCAGCTGTCAGGAAAGGAAAGTCTGATCTGCGCTGAAGTCTTGAACTGAGCCACAGGCAGAAGTGAAATATTGGAAGGAGGACCGCCTACCTCCCAATCCAGGACGGATGCCTGCCACTGAGCGATCTTGTCTATGTTCTCCAGTCTCCTCTTCCGTTCGTTGATCTGCTGGGTCACGTTCCTCATGACAGCAAGCGCAGCGGCCACATACCGGTAATCACTGGGAAGAAAAAAGGGGTGGGGGAAGAGCCTATAAAATCACAGAAGCGATGGAACAATGGAGATGTCACCTGGGAACATGACGAAATGCACATGGAAAATTGGATCAAACCATCTATGCCTAAGTAGGCAGTGGTTCTTTAGTGTCCCCCAAAGAATTTTAGCTACCTAGCCCTTAATTATAAAATCAAACCTGATACAACAAGAATGATTAGGGGGCTGGAGACTAAACATATGAAGAATGGTTACAGGAATTGGGTATGGGTATTCTAATGAAAAGAAGGACTACGGCTGACATGATAGCATGTTCCAATATTTGAGGGGCTCCTACAAAGACAAGGGGGTCAAACTATTGTCCAAAGCACTAAATGGCAAGACAAGAAACAAAGAAGGAAACTAACCAAGGAGAGAAGCAACCTAGAACCAAGTAGAAATTTCCTAACAGTGACAGCAATCAACCAGTGGAACAGCTTGACTTCAGTAGTTCTGGGTGCTCTATCACTGAAGGCTTTCAAAAAGAGATTGGACTAGAATGGTATGGGGTCTCCTGCTCAAGCAGGAGATTGGACTAAAAGACCTCCAAGATCTCTTCTGACTCCATTATTTTATGCTCTACTTCGTTTTCATTAGAAGCTTGCACACTTTCCCTGATCTGTGGTCCTTTCTTCATCCCATATGATTGGCAAATGATCTTCACACAGAAGTATGGGCCCCTGAATTCCAGTTGAGAACGTTCTCACCAGAGCCAGCAAAGACTACAATGGTTTGTCCTGCTAAAGAATCCTTAGCTATGGTTTCTTAAATGAATCATGCAATGGTGGCTAAGTGAAGTAGCAACTTAGCTAAGGGTCCTGAAGAACTTTCAGACAATCCCAAACTCAATTCAGATGGGCTACAACAAGCTCCTTTATGGTTGTGGAATTATGTTATAATGATCCTACAAGTTTTTCCAGCATTCCTGCTTTAATCAGATGACATTTAATGAATTTCTTCAACAGAAAAGAAAAATTTGGTGACCTTCTCATATGTGTAAGTGTAGTATTATTTTGTTTCAAAATCATCAACAATCTGCAGACATATGTCCGGGCTTTAATTATGCAATCCCTTCTCTAGGGTGAAATAAATCCCTTAGCTTTCTGTACTCGTATTGCCCTAAGCCTTTTTATAACAGGAAGTGTTGACAGCCAGGGAGTCTACAAGAGAAGTGGAAAGCCATAAACACACAGGCCCCAAACAGCAAGAGAATCTATTGCAACCTCAAAGGCAGCAAAACCTCGAAAAGCCCACCAGGAGAAACACTAAAGGGATTCCCATTGCGAATTGAGGCAAGAGAAATGATTGATGTCTGAGGTCGCTTGTCAGTCAATAGGAGTGCTGATTTATCTAGCTTATCTGATACTTAGAAGCCACAAAGAAACAATATCTAAGGACATAATAGTGGGCCATCAACACCCTAATTAACAAGTTACCCACAACTAGGCCCCATATAAATACATAGCATAGAACAGCCCAGTGCACAGACTCTGGAGAGAGAGAAGTTTCCCAAGGATGTGAAAGCTTAGAAGAATAAACTTTTGATCCTGGTGACCGATTCAGATTGGATACAACACAAAAAATCATAAGGGAAGACGTCTTTTAAGAAAGTGCAAAGTGCAAAGAAGTTAACGTTAATCTACTTTCTTTGGACTGGATCCCATCACGATGTTTTTTCTCATAACAGAATCTTCTGCAGGTAATTAAACTCTAGAATGTGTTTATGAATACTTATTCAATGGCCTGGGTGTGTCTGTGTGGGCACAAGTGTGAGTGCGAGTCCTGCCAGGGGGAGCAAGGATCAATCTTTTGCAAAACAAAAATTAAAGAAGTGTTGGAGTCAATTGTATTGATTTCTACCTTGTGCTGTATTTTCCATTGCAAGACTATACCATTGATTTCAGAGCGAGAGGGGGGGGAGGGAGAGAGAGAGAACGAACAAACCTAGTTGCCTCCTTGGGGGCATCATAATTTATTATTAAATCAGGGCATAATGTTGGCATCTCCCTCTGATGAGCTTCCACCCATTGCTCCTTGTCCTGCCCTCACATGCTTTGGAGAATAGGTCAACCTCTTCTTCTTTGTGGCCCTCAAGTGCTGGAAGACGGTTATCAGGTCTCCCCTAATCCTTCTCTTTGGGAGGCTGAGCATGGTTGCTTCCTTTGTCAATCATTGTATGATTTAGTTTCAAGGTGTGATGAGAGTTGATACCCACAAATCTGGAGACCCCTTGGAAAGGCTGATCAGGTTTCTTTGGGAGAAGACCACAGTCTAGAGGTGATCTTTGGAGAACATCTTCAGTCACGTATCCCCTCACATCGGAGTTCAATAGAACAGCCTGATTTAAATTACACCAGACTTCTTTACTGACCTCAGATAGCAGGTCTAGCTTAATGTTGTGAAATCCATGTGGCAATTAGTCATGGATCAACTTGGAAAACATTGCCCTACACCACCAACATTCTGCTGAATTCTGTCTTGCTCTCTTCTCTGCAACAGCCTGTTTTCTCTACCTTACTCTCATGGCCCCTGAGAAGGGATTTCAAATTCATTCTGGTGGTAATTTTGAGCTTGTGTTACTGCTCTCCTGAAGGTGAATTATTTTCTATGGCTCATTCTTCCTTCTCAACTGCCCATGTTTCTCAGTCTAAAAGAGGTTTATGGGATTGCTTTCATCCTGACATTTTTCCTTGGGGTTCAAAAGGAAGCCAGAAAGCCAAGGCGAATGCAAATTGATGGACAATGATTGCACAATGGAGAAGTCATTCACATATACATCAATTTGACCTGCCTGTCAAAAGACAAGACTATACTACCCAAGAACCTATCGCCAGAGCTGCTCTGAAAGCAAATTCATCAGACCCAAAATGAAAACTAACATAGAATAACATGGAGTAGCAGAGTTGGAAGGGACCTTAGAGGTCATCTAGTTCAACCCCTTGCTCAGGCAGGAAATCCTATACCATTTCAGACAAATGGCTGTCCAGTCTCCTTTTGAGAGCCTCCAGTGATGGGGCACCCACAACTTCTGAAAACAAGGCATTCCACTGGTTGATTTTTCTCACCATGAGGAAATTTCTCTTTAGTCACTAGTAAATAACTGAGCAAGTTACTAGGAAGAGATGTGGGAGTTCCAAGCAGTTTCCAAACACGGCCTCTCTGAGATGGGTTGGATACTGAGCCATTACTCCTCTCACAACTTTGACAAACACCTCAGCATTTCTGACAGAGGCCCAAGGGGGGAAGCTGGGCAGAGGGGGCCTCTTACGTTTCCACATTCAAAGAGCTGCTCATTTTAACAGGAGGTTGGCTGTGGGCCTCCCACAAACACCTGCTGTGTTCCCACTCAGCATTATGTCAGAAAAATGCCACATCAATCAGCGCCTGCCAAGAAACTCCTTTGTTATTTCTGGCTGGGTTGCCCCCACCCAAAGTGCCCACAGAAGCCCTGAGTAGAAGGAGCAAAGGAAGAAAAGGCACAAGATTGATACCATCTGAACTAGAACCATTCTTCTTTCTTGTTCCCCCCACTCCGCACTTTGGTCTTTTCTTTCTGCTTTGTTTTCTTTCTTCTATATTAGTGGGTGTTAATTTTTAATGTTCTCTTTAAAAGTTATAAAATATAAGTATATATAATAGACTTATAAAATTTATATCCCAAAGATGCTTTTCCAAAACCCAACTGGACTTTCTGGTTGTTGTTTTTGCTGTTTTTAAAAATGTTTCGCTTCTCATCCAAGTAGCTTCTTCAATTTTTTAGAAGCGTTTTCAGAAAAATAAAACCAAAGAAATTCTAGTTGCCTTTGGAAAAAGCTCCTTCGGGATAACCATGACCTGGATCACTGAGCAATTCCACAGACAAATCAAATGTATGGTTTTTTTTAAATGGGAGAAGGAAGGAAGAAGGATGACAGGGCAACTACCAAACACACTCGTGCCCTTGTGACCTCTAGGCTGGAATACTGCAATGTGCTCTACATGGGGCTGCCCTTGAAGAGCATTCAGCGACTTCAGCTAGTCCAGAATGCGGCCGCGCAAGCGATTGTGGGTGCACCTCGCTTCACCCACGTAACACCTATCCTCTGCGAGCTGCACTGGCTACCTGTTGATCTCCGGGTGCGCTTCAAGGTGCTACTTATCACCTATAAAGCCCTTCATGGTAGTGGGCCTGGGTACTTGAGAGACCGCCTACTGCCAATTACCTCCACTAGACCGATACGATCGCATCGATTAGGCCTCCTCCGAATTCCATCTTCCAGCCAGTGCAGACTGGCAACTACCCGGAGGAGAGCCTTCTCGGTGGCTGTTCCGACCCTTTGGAACGAACTCCCCGTGGAGATTCGGACCCTCACCACCCTCCAGTCCTTCCACGCCGCTTTAAAGATCTGGCTGTCCCGGCTGGCCTGGGGTTAAGATTGTAGCCCCACCCGAACTGTGTGACTGTTGTGCTCTTTTTTTAACATGTTGTATTGTCTACTGTTTGTCTCCCCCCCCCTTTTTGAATTGTGAGCCGCCCTGAGTCCCCCCAGGGAAAAGGGCGGCATACAAATAAAGGAAACTAAACTAAACACACAGAGACTGAAAGATAAGATGTAGCAGAGATCATAACCAGCAGAAGTCGGTGACTGGCTTCGTACAGCTCAAGTTGGGGTTACAAATCACAGTTTCTATAGTCATATAACACAGAAAGTCACCCCCCTCCCCAAAATCAAACCATCAAGCTGATGGAGTGGTTAAGGTTAGGGAACATGAGTGGTAGATCTGAGTCGAAATCTACTCTCAGCTATAGTGGGATTACTATTGCTGAATTACTTGGGGCCAGTCAAGTGAATTTTTGGGAATAAAATGAATGCAGATCCTATAGAAGCTAACCAAGCTGAGCCTGAGCTTGGGGTCAAAGCATCATCAGTCATGAGTCCCTGTGCGCCCACAAGAGATCTAAGACCAGCCCATCGTGAATTCCTTTCTATTCTTCATTCCTGTTAATTTCCCTTGGAAGTTAGTAGTTCAGATTCTTGAACAGCAAAATTGTCTAACCTTTCCAGCTTTGTCAACTGGTTAGGGTTGGGGGTGGGGAGGAAGAAGGGATGGTTCTGTGTGAGTGGCTGGCAAAAGCACACATGCCTATATTTGCTTGAGCAGGGGGTTGGACTAGATGATCCCCAGGTACCTTCCAGCTCTGGATTGCTGTGCTCTTTCAAGGCATCCTCTGAAGCTGCATCAAGTGCCAGGTTTGTGGTCCTCCCTCCTTTTCCCCTCTTTTCACCTCCCACTCCTTTTTCCTCCTCCTTCCTTCCTTCCTTCCTTCCTTCCTTCCTTCCTTCCTTCCTTCCTTCCTTCCTTCCTTCCTTCCTTCCTTCCTTCCTTCGCACCCACCACCTGTTTTTCGCCTAGCAGGTCTCAGGGAAGCCTCCTGGGAGCAAAAATGGACCCCAAATGCTTTAAAAAAAGCAAAAAAAAGTTCCTACCATCGCGCAGCACAGCTGGTCGTCAGAACCTTTTTTTTACTTTATTAAGCATTTTTTTACTAGCAGTTCGGGCAAACGGTAGCATTTTTTACTACCGGTTTGGACGAACCAGCCTGAATAGTAGCATTTCACCCCTGCTTGGAGCTCTTCTAGTCCAACTGCTTGCTTAAGCAGGAGACTCTATTCCATTCCAGACAAGTGGCTGTCCAGTCTCCAGTGATGGAGCTCCCACAACTTTTCGAGGGAAGCTGTTCCAGTCAGCCCGGACTGCCGATTGGGGCAAAGAACAGAGGACAATCTAATCAGCTGATCTTCAGCGCGCTCTCTCTCTCTCTCTCTCACACACACATGCACACAGACACATCGCCCAACAACTGCCTTTCGTAAACCAAGCCATCTCCCATCCTACATTGGGTAGGGTCTTCAACTAAGGAAGACAACCTCTGCTTTCAGCATCCCTCTTTTCAGTTATGCTCCCTGTCCCGGTTGCATCCCCTCACTTTAAGTTTTCTTTTTAATTTTTAGAGGTCGCTTATGAATGGAGCTGTATCCCTCTCCCTGCTTTCCCCTCCCTTGCCATCCACTCATTAACAAAATAAGGTTTTGCAGACAGAAGCCCGACGGCAGATGAGAAATGGCCAGGGACGACTGCTGGGGCCGATGGATTAATCCTATGGAACGGTTCACTGGAGGGGAACCGTAGCTTTTCCTTAATGATTTCATGGGAGAACGAGGCTCTGGGCCAACCAGTGCCATGCTAACTCCTTGTTTCAAGGACCAGAAGTCTGGCTTTCCACCCAGATGGCATCTTATAGAGTAAATTTAGATGGCCAGAAGAGAAAAATGATTGCTAGTGGGTGGGAAAACAAGAGACTCACCTGCTGATTTCTCTGAGGGGAGATTTCTCTGCTCACAAACAACTACCTACCCAAATGGAGGCTGAATTTTGAAATATAAATTAATCACCCACCATTCGCTCAGCACCATCATAACTTTGAATAGTTGCTGACCAAACAGACACAGGTCAAGAACTACTGGCGTAGTCCATGCCTACAAACACTTTCTCTATTGTGGATGTTGACTGTCATTTGTCTTTCCATTCCAATTCTATTTTATGGTAGTAGCTCACGCTTAGCAATGAAAATCCCAGAGTCATGTTTTGGAAAGAAATGGCTTAAACTAAAAGGATCCATCTCCAACAGTCCCAGAAGATCTCCCTGCTTTGCTGCTGCTCCCAGCCCTGAATCCAACCCCACCTCCTACACACACCTACCTGTGATCCTGTGCAGTGTACTTGAGCAGTTCTGCAAGCTGCAGAGGATACTTGCAGATCTTCTGGACAGGGGTCAACAGGAAACCATCTATGGCAATGTCAATCATCTGCTGCAAGAGACGGCAAGCTTCGAAGAAGTGCTGGTATCTGCCGTCTTTCATTAGTTTGGAAAGCTCCATGCATGCATCCAAGTGGTTATTACAGTACTCAGAGTAGATCCAGAATCCGTCTTGCTACAGAGAGAAAAACAGACAGGGAGCGTGAGATGTATCAGAAAGAAGTAGCTATAGGGCAGATTGCAATCACAACGAACAGGTTGACAAAAAATTGCAACTGGAAAAGGCCACTGGGACTATGATATCCAACCCCATACCTTGGGCAGAAATCTAAATTAAAAGCATTCCTGACAGACAACTCTCAAGCCTCTGCTTGAACATCTCTATGGATGAAAACCTGAATCCTTGTGCAGTCGTTGGTCCCACTGTCAAGCTTCTTCTCTGTTGTGGTGGTTTTCCTAACATTCAACCAGACACAGAATAACAGAGTTGGAAGGTACCTTGGAGGTCTTCTAGTCCAACCTCCTGCTTATGCCAAAGACCCCATATCATTCTGGACAATCTCTTCTTAAAAGCCTCCAGTGATGGAGGACCCACAACTTCTGAAGACAAGCTGTTCCCCTGATTAATTGTTCTGTCAGGAAATTTCTCCTTAGTTGTAGGTTGGGTCTCTCTTTGATTAATCCAACCCTCTGGAATGTCAGAAGGTGATGGCATAGCCTGCATTTAATGAGGGACAGAAGAGGTTTTTTGCTTAACACTTTCAGTAACCCAAGAATGCTGTCATAATAGCCTTCCACACTCAGATCCCACACTCTTTCCTCCAAGGGCCCTGTTTCTAGTTCAGCTAGATTCAGTTCAGACTAAGTCTGAAAGTGTGGGACCCACAACTGAACACTGTTAATCAACTGTCATCAAGAGATTCTCCAACATGGTTGTCCTGAGGTGCTGTTCCAAAAGACAATTGGATTTTCTTGGTTTTTTTCTTTTTCTTTTTGAAAGCATTTCTCTTCTCACCCAGGAAGCTTCTTCAGTTCTAACTGATAGTGGGGAATGGAAGGGTTTATATTATTTGCAGTCATCTGGTTGTTAGCACTGAGAGTTGGACCTTAGCTTTCTGAGAGCTGTAGAGGCCATTTTCAACCAGAATAAGAGAGTTGGAAAGGAGGTCTTCTAGTTCAACCCCCTGCTCAAGCAGGAGACCCTATACAATTTCAGACAAATGGCTGTACAATCTCTTCTTAAAAGCCTCCAGTTATGGAACATCCACAACCTCTGGAGACAAGTCGTTCCTCTGGTTTATTGTTCTGTCAGGGAATTTCATCCATTGCTTCTTGTCCTGCCTTCAGGTGCTCTGGAGAATAGCTGGACTCTCTCTTCTTTGTGGCAGCCCCTGTGTCCTTATCTGTATAAACTCTGAATTCAGGTGACTCTAAGGATAGCAAGCCATCAAATTTTGTATGTATGGAATAAATTGTATGCAAACTCTGTGGGCTTCTCCTGGAATCTAATATAGAAGTATAAATTTTGCTCCAGGACTACTAACCTTCTCTTGTCTAAATGTCCAACTAGGGATAGAGGGCTGATGACAGGTGAATCTAAATATCCATAAAAAAAAGAAAACCTATCAAAATGCACTATGAATTGGCTAGCTATGCTCAATATCAGGTGCTCAGGTGAATCAGAGAACCAGAAAACATGACTGAAGAATAACTGGAGAGACTCCTTGGCTGTTGGCCAGCCAGCCAGCAAAACAAAACGAACAAAAAACCCAAGAAAGATAAAATTGCCATCCTGGAAAAGAAAAGTGTCCATAAATGACAAGTAAACTATCTGCCCTGCCTGATTTGGGCAAATCTGCACTGACAGGCAGAGAGGCTCCTTTTTCCAAGGAGAGAGAGAAAGAGCTCTCAGTGTTCTTTTGGCTGATCCTTGGCATGGTGACAGGCTGAGCAACAGGTGCTGCAGCGCCCAATGAGATTCATCTGCTGTGGCAGATCTAGGAGCATCTTCAAACCTGAACTTTCAGTTCAGCTGGATAGCAGCTTTATTGTGAAGCAGCCCACCATCCACTGAGCCTTAAAGCAGGCTGATAACAACTGAAGACAACTTTGAGCTATGGAAAAATCTGCAGGATGAAGATTACATTGAGGCAAAAATGCTGGAGCCTGGCCAAGAGAACCATCCCATTTCTCCAGAACAGATAGTCCTCGACTTATAACCCTTTGTTTAATGACCATTCAACTGAAAAAATGGCTTGAGACAGACAGACAGACAGACAAATGATAGACGATAGAGATACATGACACAAGAAGATAGATAGATAGATAGATAGATAGATAGATAGATAGATAGATAGATAGGTAGGTAGGTAGGTAGGTAGGTAGGTAGGTAGGTAGGTAGGTAGGTAGGTAGGTAGGTAGGTAAGTAGGTAGATAACCTTTATTGTCATTTTTTACTGTGGGCACACTGGCACACATTAAAAATGAAATTCTGTTGCCTGCTCTCAAAAGTGTACACATACATGACATACATATACACATGCTATATATGTACATAAATATATGCCTGCACCCATACATACACATATATACCTATATATATATTAATCACTGTCCATTTTGAATATATAGAGGAAAGAGGAAACTTGTGAGTTCACAAGGTTGATGCTATATGGAACAAAACTCTGACTGACTCTAGATGTCCTGCCTTGGATACCCCAAAGCCCCCTCCCAGAAGGTAAGAGGAAAAAGAGGTGGTGAGAGGATGCGCAGCCTCCCAGACCATCCTGTGGACCCTGATCAAGCATCCCTTATATGCCATGTGCTGGAAAGACCTTATGACCAGACCCTGCAATTACAACCTTTGCAGTCAAAAAATCAAAATTCAATCACTTGGCAAGTGGTATATATAGGGTTAGGGTTAGTCCTTCACTTACAACAGTTCATTTAGTGACAGTTCAAAGTTACAAATGGCACAGAAAAAAAGTGACTTATGATCATTTCCCACACTTATGACCATTGCAGCATCCCATGATCATGTGACCAAAATGCAAATGCTTGGCAATAGACTCATATTTACGATGGTTGCAGTGTCCCGGAGTCACATGATCCCTTTCTGCAACCTTCCCCTCTGACAAGCAAAGTCAATGGGGAAGCCAGATTCACTTAACAACTGTAGCAAGTAAAGGTTGTAAAATGGGGTAAACTCACTTAACAATTGTTTCACAGCAACAGAAATTTTGGGCTCAATTATGGTCATACGTTGAGGACTATCTGTATTTCTAATGTGATTGCCATTTGCAACCTTCCCAGTTGGTTTCTGACGGGCAAAGTCTAAGAGGGAAGCTGGACCATGTGATTCAATTAACAATTGCCGTGAGTTGCTTAATGACTGGCAAAAAAAAGATCATAAAATTGGGCAGGAGTCACTTCACAGCCATCTTGCTTAGCAATGCGAATTTCGGTCTCAATTGGGATCATCAGCTGAGGATTCTTAGGACCTAGTTGTCAGCACTCCTCCATTAGATAATTAGGAAAGGAAACCCACGAGACTCCATTGATAGAAATCAAGTGTACTTTTACTAATTATAAATGATCAGGAGCGTAGCAAAGCGAAGACTGATTATTTAGGCGCGAAAGCAAATGATATATAGAATAACCCATTCCCCACCCCTTGGCATCCCAGTTACAGTCCAATCATAATTCTCTCAAGTGTCAGGTGTGAGATAACTTCGAAAGGCATCACCAAGATGGAATGTCAGTGCCGTTGGCCCTGGCGGGAAACCTCCTCCGCATGCACAGTAAGACAGGCAGCAGAAACTTCAGAATCTTCCTCCAGCACAATTAGTAATCCCCTCCCAAATACCATGCCCCCCCTCCCTGTTTCAATGGCAGCCAAAGCAGCAGCAAAGCAGAGGCTGACACTAGTGTTGCAGCCTGCATTGCCAATTGTGCTGGCTCAGTTTCCATTCTTCATCCCAGCTAGTAATTGCTCCTGCTTAGGGCTGCAGCAAAGAGGAGGAGACAGTTGGCAATCTCTCCCATGCCAGCAATTACAAGTGCAGGAGGTTAGACCTAGGTCAGAATCTTTCATGGGAGTATAAATCTCACCACACGCAAGAGCTCTGGGAAACTCAAGGAAAAAAGGGACGCATGCTTGAAAAAGAGAGGTTGCCTGCAGGGAAAGTCAAATTGCAGAAGCCTCGTCTTTTTTGATTCCCCTCTGCACATGCCCAAAGGCCTGCTCTCTTGCAAGATCAGCATCTGTCGGAGCCTGCTTGTCAGGCTCCCAAAGCTAAGACAGACACGGAGAGTTACTTTTGAGCAGTTTTACTGTTCCTTACTTTCAGACCGAAATCTTGCTAAACTAAAGCTTGGTGCTCTCTGAGCTTGCTCGTTTCATTGTCCAACTAAGTAACCTCAGGGCTAGTCATGAAGTTACCTAGATCTGCCAGAAAATAGCCAAGCTCAGAGAGCACCAAGGAGGATCTAGGACAACTTGCAGCAGCCAGCTCATCACGGCCAACTTGCCATGGCCAGCTCACTGCCTACGGGTCGAGAGTTACACTAATATCAAAGGAATGGAATAGAATCATTAAAGAAGGGATGAAAAGGAGGGATAAAGTGAAATGTGAATGACGAAAATTTATTTTTAAAAATTATTTTAAATAATTAAATTGAATTGTCCCGTGGCAAGTTGGCTACACTGAGTTTGTCCCAAAAAGTGTCCCATGGTGAATTGGCTGTAGCAAGTTGGCCATGGCGAGTTGGGCGCAGAAAACCAAGGGCCCATTGTTTCAACCCTTAGCTACAAATATGCTCCATGCTACTTTATTGGTAAAACAACTTGCATCATTAAAGATATATAGGTAATTCTAAAGATATATAGGTAACCACAATTGAGCCCAAAATTTCTGTTGCTAAGCAAGATAGTTAAGTAAATTTTCCTCATTTTATTATTTTTCTTGCCATAGTTATTAAGTGAATCATTGCAGTCGTTCAGTTAGTAACATGGTTGTTAAGTAAATATGGCTTCCCCATTGACTTTGCTTGTCAGAAGTTGTAAAAGGGGAATCACATCATCCCAGCACATGGCAACCGTCATAAACATGATTCAGTTGCCAAGCATCTGAACTTTGATCATGTGACCATGGGAATGCTACAATAGCCACAAGTGTGAAAACTGGTTATGTCACTTTTTTCAGTGCCATTGTAACTTTGAACAGTCACTACACAAATTGTAGTAAGTCGAGGACTACCTGTACCCTGAGAACCTCTTGGGAGGAGCCATCTTGATTCTCTTCCTCGCATCCAAATATCTAAACTTCACTGTCTCTTGGTCCTCTGGAAGGCAACCCCTCCCTCTTGGGAATCCAGATACATTCCACTCCATTGCTCCTGTTAATTCAGAATCTGATTCCTTGGAGAGGCCCATAAATGGACCATTCCTTTAACAGTCTCGTTTCTCCCATCAAAACACAATGCAATGAATTGGGAATGTTAAGGCATTATGACACAAGATGCTGAGAAGGGTTTTACCAGCATCCTCAGAGGAGTGATCAGCAATAGCAATGCTGCATTTTGCTAACATTCTCCAAAGCCTTCCTGGTATGAAAGGGAGCCTGGTTGAGTTGACACCGAAAGGAGCTCGGTTATGCTTCAAAGGATCCAGTGCCCTGGATAAGTGCTGTTTTCTTACATAAGCACCAACTTAGAGCTGCTTCCTCCCCAAAGGAGAAGCTACAAAAGCCACGTTGCATGATTTTCTTGACATTTCTGGATATAAAATGGTATTTATGTAACCGGCAGGAGCAAAGAGTCCGTGAGAGCAATTTCAGTCAGCAAAAACATCCTGTTCCTCACGCGTGGGTTATATTTTTGTTTTCTTTCATGCTTTTTAGGCCATATTACCTCTAGGTCACTGCCTGAATCAATCCCAGCAGTTTTCAGAAGTGGTTTGGGTAGCCTGCTTGGGCTGTGGGAGAAGAACTGACCCAATGTCACCCCGTGTCAGGCCTTCAAGTTGGTCCAAGCCAAGAAACCAAAATCATCAATACAAATGCAGGACTACTTTTTCAACCGTAGCCCCTTTGTGACTTCAACTTCCAGAGGTGGTTTAGCTACCTAGCCCTTCAGCTGCAAAATTAAACCTGATACAACAAAGATGATGAGGGGTCTGGAGGCTAACATGTACAAAAACAGTTTCAGGATTTTGGTATGTTAAGTCTAATGAAAAGAAGGACTAGGGCTGATAGCAGTATTTTAATATTTGATGGGTTGCCACAAAGAAGGCAAGGTCAACCTATTTTCCAAAGCACCAGAAGGCAGAACAAGAATTAATGGATGGAAATTAATCCAGGAGAGAAGCAACCTAGGAGACATTTTTTGACAGTGAGCACAATTAACCAGTGGAATGGCTTCCCTCCAGAAGTTGTGGGTGTTCCATCACTGGAGGCTTTTAAGACTGGACAGCCACTTGTCTGGAATAGTACAGGGTCTCCCGTTTAAGCAGGAGTTTGGACTAGAAGACATCCAAGGTCCCTTCTAACTCTGTTTATTCTGTTATTTGGGTCTTCTGGTTTCTAGCCTGGTGCCTTGTTTCCCAACCTTGGCAACTTTTAAGATGTCTGGACTTCAGCTCCCAGAATTCACCAGCCAAGGTGCATGAGCTAAATGGAGGTTTGAAAAAAGCAGAATGAACCATTTATAGCAACACTGAAAAATGCTTTTTGGGTGGAAGACAATTCAATTCATCCACATATACAACAAGTAAATTGATGTAAACACTTAAATAACGACCCAGATAGAGTGTTAATCCCTACCCCTGCTGGTTAAAATATCTTTGGTTAGTTGCACTAATTTACCACAACACATTTTTAGGCAGGATCTCTACACTGTAATTTCCACTACAGGTGGATCATCTTAAAATAGGAGGATGAAAAGAAGAAGAAAAAAGGAACATAGGAACTGCTGCTATCTTCTGTAAGTGGATAATACTTTGGTACACTGCAGAAGCAGCTTCCTAGCAAGTAATCAGAAAACAGGATCTTCAGATTTTAGGAATGGACAGATGATGTTATTCTTCATTAGCTCACTTTCTGTGGTCAGCATTCATTATTCACATCCCGCATCCATCATTTGGAAACAAAAACTCATGTCTTAAGGAAATTATATCTGGTGTTTGACAATGCAGCCCCACATCACTGAAGCAAATTAAATCAGGGACGGGCCCAGCTGATTAAGCCACTGTGGAACGTCAGGGAAATCTTATTGTGAACATTCATTCAGCAAATTATGGTTAAGGAAACCACAATAAGCATGATACAAGAATCTAGTCAATGCTGTTTAGAAATTGCTTCCTATGGAACACGCAAAACATGCCTAGCAACCCAACTCTGCAAAGATAATCAAGCTAAACCATTCAGTGTCTTCCTCTCTGAAAAACATACATGCTCTAGAAAACACGGTCCTATTTCACTGAGATGAGGGTCTTCATTGTTGTACTGCTTCTCCAAGTCCCTTACAAAGCCCATCTGAAACCTGTAGATGTCTTCAATGTTGCCAAATATGATCTTCAGCTGCTCATCACTGAACATGTCTCTTCTCTTCCGACACTGCTTTAAATAACCCTGGAGGAAAATACAAAAAGAGACCAAGTTTACAAGTCAAGGATCCCATCACAAACAAGCTGTCTATTCCCCTAACCCCCTACAGCTGGACACTATAAAAATATTATCCCAAGATTAGTACAAGATTAGTAGAATTCAATCCTCAGTGTAATCAATATTTTGACCCCTACAAGATGGCTTGATAAAGAATCAGGGTCAATCCTTTGGCATAGTTGGGAGCCCCAATGAACCACACTCTAGTTCAGACTTGGTTTGCAAGTTGGTCAAAAATCCAGTGGTTCCAGCTGCAGAACAAACCAAGCTTCGTTAGAGTCAGATCCTGGAAGGGGGCTTGTGGTGTGTGTGCACAGCAAGATTTAGCAAAATGCTAAACGGTGCTGGATGGATGGATGGATGGATGGATGGATGGGAGGGAGGGAGGGAGGGAGGGAGAAAGGGGAAGAGAAGGACTCTCTCTCTCTCTCTCTCCTCTCTCTCTCTCACACACACACAATCTCAGCTGACCTATGTGATTGCAGCCTCTCTATCTCTCTCTGCTGTCCCTGAGTTAATGTTCAGCTCAAGCCCAACTCCATCTACCAGTCTTTGCCAATGCAGGGCAGGTGGCTTTGGGTGCTCTACTCCACTCTCTCTCAGGGGTGGTCTCCAGTGTAGAACCTTTTAAATCCACAAACTATTGATTCAACCTTCTTGACCCAACAGGCAGTCCAACCTTTTCTTGGACTTTTTGCAACCCCTTACCCTCAGCAGTGCCAGAGAGAAGATTCAGTGGTAGCCCCTTTACTGAGAGAGGGTCTCCTGGTGGCCAGAACCTGAGACTATCAGATATATTTTGCTGTTGCCTGTTTAATGCCAATGAATACAGGAAGACTTTTACCATCTCTTCATCTCCTCAAGGAAGAGATCTTTTGTTTCTTTTTTTCGCTGGCAGATCAGACTCTTAAGGTTATCAGAAGAGTTGCTGCTAAGTTTCTGTCTGGAGTGATTGACTTTAGCAGAATGGATCCTAATCTTTGACGGATGACATTGTAACATTTTGTTTCCCCCTTTATATTCACTGCAGTAATATTTTATTTCATACTATTTTTAACTCTATACCATTTTATCATATCTATTCAATTTATCTTTTTATCTTGCTGGTCCTTAACCATAAAGAATACCTATATTATGTATTTTATGTTTTCAAAATGAGGGGAATGCAAACTGTATGTAATCCCCCAATACTGCCTATTATTTGAAAAAAATCAGCCAATTCCTGGATTTCTCCCAAGAGAAATACTGCTCTCTCAGCACATGCTGGGAGTCAACCAAATGCTTAAGAGACTTGGCAGAACCAACTCCTACTAGTTGCCTACCCTTCCTTTGAAGAGCCCTTGATCTTCTCTGATGTTTGAGATGTATATTCCTGGAAAACAGTAGAGACTATAAAACAGTTATTAGCTACTCACAAAACATACTTAAATGGATCAGTTAAAAAAGTAGTGGTGTGTTTGCACAAGCAGCTAAATTTGGTACATTGACGCTTTTGACACTTTCAGACAGTTCCTGACCTTGGAGGTCTTCTAGTCCAATCCCCTACTCAAGCTGGAGACCCTAAACCATTCCAGACTGACCAATTTCTCCAGTGATGAAGCATCCACAACTTCTGAAGGCAAGTTGTTCTACTGGTTAATTGTCAGGAAATTCCTCCTTAATTCCTAGGTTGCTTCTCTCCTTGACAAGGTTACATCTATTACTTCATATCCTGCCTTCATGCATTTTGAATAATAAGTTGACCCCCCTCTTCCTTGTGGCAGCCCCTTAGATATTGGACAACTGCTATTATGTTACAACTAGTCCTTCTCTTTGTTAGACTAGACATAGAGTCTCTTGGAGAATCCAAAGGTTTTGTTACAAGAGCTGAACAGAAATAATTTCCCATCCTTTCTGTGGGTTCAAGAGTAAAGGAAGATTGTCCACTCCATGTATCTACTTCTCCAGAACATCAGGGACTTCTTCAGGATGAGGAGCATTCAGCATTCTTTTTCAGTGTGGTGCTCTTCACTCTAGTTGTTGTTAGTTAGTGGCAGTGCCAAGAAATATGGATTTCGTTTTTGTACATCCCCCAATGCTTTCAACTAGCATCCTTCTGCTGTATTTAGAGGAGATCAACTGCCCCTTCCTTCCTTCATATTGTGGAGAATATTTGGAGAAATGTGGCCAAAGATGACATCTATAAGTCAGAGTAAACATTCATAATCTTGATAACATTCTCTAATTTAATTTTTGTTTGAAATAATACTCTTCTGGGGGAGAATTTCATAATGCGTGTATAAAAGAAGAAGTATACAAGCAAAGGTATTTTCCATTACTGTTATTGGTATTGCCTTTTGATTCCTGATGTACAAATCATCCTGATTCCAGCATTTTTTAAAAAAAAATCTGAAATGGCTATTCTTTTCTATTTTAAATGGTTTTTCAATTTGGAACTTTGGAATTTTGTGGCTATCCAGGGTCAATCCAGTGACTGAACTGATTTCTTCTGACTACATGATTAATTAGAAGGTGCAACTGAATTTCCTTCAAACTAATCTCTGAATCAAATATCTACAGTATTCCTTTTGAAAGACCTGAACCCATAGGCTCTTTTTTTCCCAAGGAGAAAGGGATATCTTTGAGAAGCTGTGAATGATGGCTCCATGCTAGCTCCATTTTGGAAACTAATCGTTGGCTACTGTCCCATGCTGAGAAGCAACTGGATCCATGGATCACATTAATTTCCTACAATGCTGCCAAGCAAATGTCTGAGCATTGTGGAAAGTTCAAGAGATGGCCTAGACACTTAATTTAAAGCATTGTCATCCCATCCAGATAATTTAACCAGAAATCTCAGAGGCAAGAATAGGATTCAAGAACTCTTTTGTCAACTTGTATCTGCAATTGACTCAGTCCTTTAGAATACAACAATTTTCAGAATACTGTCTCTCTACCTGGACAGCCCCATAATAGATTCATTTCTCTGAATTCAGACAAGGTCTGAATAAGGAATTATGAATTCTAATTATAAAGCAGTTCTAGTCAAGACCCAGTTTCCTGGAAATGACAATGTCATCTGATCCAGCTCTATTTATATTCTGCAATTCTTCACAGCTCATTTTTTTTTGAATTTTTTAAAATTGTTTTAGTTAAACAAAAACCACACAAAAAAGAATCATCTTTTGTTACATCTTGTAGAAAGCGTATCGATTGGTTGCAAATATATTCCATGTGTTTCTTCCACCATCCTTACATATACTTCATTGAAATCGAGTTGTACATTTTAAGTCAAGAAAGAAAAAATGTGTATTTTACTATCCCTGTACCACAATTCTCATTTAATTACCATTATTTAAACATGTTTTTATCTAGAATCATTTATATTTAAAGACACAACCACCTACTGGCATTCATTTGCAGTTTCAATAGATCTCCAATAACGTTACACCTTTATGACATATTCTAAAACAACTTCAGTTAAGTAAGATATCTAAGCATTTCCCCCCCATAACACACCTGTATATATCATTAGATATTATCCATTAACATTTTTTGTTATTATTATAGTTGACTAAAAGTTATTTACTGTTTATCTCACCTCTCCTCTCCACAGGCCCACACAATATTATACCTTTATAGCCATCTTTATATATGGAAAATATATATATTTGTGCTTCCATATACATATATATGGAAGCAATGTATTTAATCCCTATCGGACTGCCTTTAAATATATATATATATATATATATATATATATATATATATATATATGTATGTATGTATGTATGTATGTATGTATGTATGTATGTATGTATGTATATATGTATATGTGTATGTATGTATGTATGTATATGTGTATGTATGTATGTATGTATGTATGTATGTATGTATGTATATATGTATATGTGTATATATGTATGTATGTGTGTGTGTATGTATGTATGTATGTATATATATATATATATATATATATATATATATATATATATATATATATATATATATATATATAGTCACAACCCCTGCTTCCATCATCTGTCAATCATGACAATGTCATCTGATCATATATATATAGTCACATAACTGCTTCCATCATCTGTCAATCATCGTCACAAGAGTCCATCACGACAGAAACCCAATATTTTTACTGTTGCCTTTGTTATATTTGTGTTTTTTTATTTGTGCTGATTATTATTTATTTATTTATTTATTTATTTATTTATTTATTTATTTATCAGCACAAATAAAAAAACATACATACATACATACATACATACATACATACATACATACATACATACATACATACAGGCAGTCCGATAGGGATTAAATACATTGCTTTGTTGTGATATAAAAGACTAATTTAGCTTAAGACAAGAGTGTCTTAGGGCAATCTTCTAAAAGAAAAGAAAAAAACTTCACCAGACGGAACACTTTCACTTCTCTTTCTTTCTGGAGCCATCTCCAACTATGTCAGCCTGGGGGCTGCCTGTTTGCCGCCGGTTGGAAGTGCTTCCTTTGGGTTGATCAGGGACTTTGTGATGTCCCTATGACCAGCAAGGTCTTGTCTTCCCAGTCACCGTCTCTTCGGGACGGTTTAGGTCCTGTCAGACCATCCAGGGGCAAAAGTGTCATTGGCGGATTTGGACTGTTGAGTCCGCACGATGTAACATTGTCTGCCTTGTGGTTTGGACTCCTTTGTACCATTTGTATTAACCTTTGGGCCCAATTTTACTGGCTCTGTTCAGGAGGATTCTTGAATTTGATCCTGAACACATTGCAGACTACCGAGTGTTGATTTTGTTCACTGACTTTACAAACTCCAGCTGAGTTGGTTATTTAGTTATCCAGGAAGGAAGGGATGTAAAATAGTGAGTCTTAACTTGGGGTCTGCAGACCCCTGGAGGCCCACAATGTCCTCACAGGGGGCACACGAAGGCTTGAAAAATTTTATGAATTAAGAATGGATTTCTTTATTGGTCAGGTGTTATTGGAGATACAAGGAATGGGTTTCCGGTGCAGAAGCTCTCAGTGTACATACCAAACAACAACGGGATAAGTCATAGATCATAAATCATAGTTACAATCATTAATCATATGATAAAAATGACAAGTGAGAAATCATAAGATACCAATAGGAGAAGATAGTAGGAAATATAAGAAGATGAGAAGGATAATAACAATCCAGGTAGTCCTCGACTTTCAACAGTTTGTTTAGTGGCCGTTCAAAGTTACAACTGCACTGAAAAAAGTGGTTTACGACCATTTTTCACATTTATGACCATTGTAGCATCCCCATGGTCATGTGATTTACATTCAGATGCTTGGCAACTGACTCATATTTATGACATTCTGGGTGATGTGACCCCCTTTTACAACCTTCTGAAAAGCAAAGTTAGTGGGGAAGCCAGTTTTATTTAACAACCTTGTTACTAACTTAACAATGGCAGTGATTCACTTAACAAATGTGGCAAAAAAAGTTGTAACGTGGGACAAAACTTACTTAACAAATTTCTTACTTAGCAACAGAAATTCCGGGCTCACTTGTGTTTGTAAGTCGAGGACTACCTGTACAGCCCTATTCCTTGGGTGAGTATCTTTAGGCCTGAGACAGTCCTGGAGGAATTAGGTGTTCAGCAGTGATGACGTGGGGGAAAGTCTTGGGGGGGGGAGGGCATCTGTCACCATGGTCCGTGGTCACAAAAGGTATTTAAAGGTGGTCCAAGATAAAGTAAAGGTTGAGAACAACCAATGTAAAATAAGGCAAAGTGTCTCCTTTCCTATAAATTTATTTCAATCATTCATAGACCAGCATTAGGAGGGTGGCTACAGTCAATTAAAAAGCATAGCTCACACATCAGTCTTAAAAAAATAAAAAATAATGAAAAGCTAGAACACACACACACACACAAATCTAAAAGGAGTCAGAGATGAGAAGGTTGTAGGGAGCATAAAGGTTTAGTACTGTGGACGACTATACTGTATCTATCAAATTACAGAATATTCTAATATGGCAGACAAGGTGCTCATAAAGTCTAGTTTATGGCACCAGTCTTTGCTGAATTATGGATGCTGCTATGCAAATCTGGCAACATCGGGCAATACCTAGCAGGGCAGGAATCTGAAAACAACAGGGTGGTATAAAATGGTCCTGGGCACTTGAGGTATTTATGCAATAATGGTGAGATGAAGCTAGTATGAATGTCTCTGTAGTACGGGCACTGGGGAAGCACCTGCTCTGTTTCTACATGTCTATAGCATCACGGGGATCTGGTCTCTCCAGGTAAGGAATCTTCCTATATTGGTCTTTGAGGACAGTTTGAGGGGATGGCATGAATTTTCTCCTTCCCCTGTTTTTCCTGCACTTTGTGGCTAACCATCAACTACTGCAATGTGCTCTACATGGATCTGCCCTTGGAAAGTATCCAGAGGTTTCAGTTGGTCAAAAATGCGGCAACCTGCGTGCTTTAGTGTACGTCTAGATTTGCACATGTGTCCCTCCCAATTCAAGGTGCTGGTTGTCATCATGGCCAGGTTATTTGAGGGAACGTCTTGTCCCTGTATCTATCTAAACCACCAGGATGAGGAGGGATTGACCATTGGCTTACCTGAAGGGTTGTTTTCAGGGTGCTGCGAAGGAGAGTCCAAGCAAGGATTAAATACAGCCAATCTACCCAGAACTGAATTGAAAATTTAAGTCACGCCTCTGGTGCTGATTATCTTCAGATTTTTTCAATGAAGACGTGGAACTGTTGCACGCTGAGAAGTCCAACAATGGATCCGATACACATCCAACAAATAACAAATCCATCTGAAACTGCAAACTTCGCAGTGCCCTGAAAACGACCCTTCAGGTAAGCCAATGGTCATTTTCCAGGGCGCTGCTCTGGAGAGTCCAAGCAAGGGACATACCCAAGCTAAATGTCACTAGGGTCTTTCCGCTGGTATGAATGCCCTGAAGAACTCGCCTTCCAAAGGCCCCTTTTGCTGAAGCAAACTTGTCCAACTTATAATTCCGGACAAACGGAGAAAACAAAGTCCAGGTGGCCGCCCTGCACATTTCCTCAATTAGTGCCCGAGTCGCCCAGGCTACCGTGGTGGCAGTGCTCCTAGTAGATGTGGTTAGGCACTGGATTGGACTGCAGAACATGAGCGAGGGCGATGCAGGCTCTAAGCCACCCACCGATTGTAGATGAGGATACTTTCCTGTCCTGGGAAGCCGGTTGGAAGGAAACGAAGAACGATTCAGAACGACGAAAACCAGCTTTGCGTTTGACATACTTGCAGAGAGTCCTGCGGACATCCAGCATGTGCCAGCGTTTCTCCCTCGGATGTCTAGGGTGTGGGCAAAAATCCGGTAGAACTATCTCTTGGGCTCGGTGGAACCAGGAGTTAATCTTAGGGATGAATGATGGGTCCAGTCTGAGGACCACCCTGTCCTGTTGAATCAAGCACAAGTCCTCTTGGACTGACAGGGCAACCAGCTCTGAAATACGTCGCACAGAGGTAATGGCAATCAAAAAGGCGGTCTTAAATGTCAAATGTTTAATGCTGGCCCTCTGAAGGGGTTTAAACGGGGGTTCGATAAGAGCACGCAGAACCTCGTTGAGGTCGCAGGTTGGATATCTGTGAACCACTGGGGGCCTCAGCTTAGTTGCACTCCTGAGAAAACTGCGGATGGTGGGATGACAACCAAGTGAGGACTGTTCGTCTGGAGCCAATATGGTGGAACTTGCAGCCACCTGATGGCGTAATGTGTTGGGCGCCAGATCCTTGTCAAGACCGTCCTGCAGGAAGTCCAGGATGACAGGAATCGATACTGAGGAAGCCGAAGTGCCGCGAGCAGTGCACCAGCTGGCGAAAGCCCTTCAGGTAGTGTCGTAGATCTGGGTCATGGAGGGACAACTGGATGCCTGGATGGTACAGATCACCTTGGCCAAAAGGCTGCTTTTGCTCAGGAGATCCCTCTCAAGTGCCAGACGGCTAGTTGCAGCCACTGGGGCTCTGGGTATTGAAGGGCCCTCTGGCTGAGGGAGATTGTCAGCCTCTGCTTCGCTGCTGCTTTTTGGCTGCCATTGAAATGGGGGGGGGGTATAGTATTTGGGAAGGGAATCATTCTGTACTGGAGGACTGTTTAATTAGGGAGTTATTCTCACCATCTCTTTGCGCATGCGGAAGGGAGTTTCCCGCCAAGGCCAACTGTCCAGCATTCCATCCTGATGATAATTTTCGAAGATGTCTCCCACCTGACAGTTGGGTGAAATATGATTGGACTATGGACTGGGGTACCAAGGGGAGGGGATTGAATCTTGTATTGATATCTATTGCTTTCGTGCCTCTTTATTCAGATTCAGCTTTGCTTTGCTTCTTTTCATTTGTAGCCAGTAAAACTACACCTAATTCTGAAATATGGAGTTGAGTGGTTTCTTTCTTGGTTATTAAATAAAGGGGCAGTGACAGAGATCTCCTGTGGTGGAATCCGCCAAGGGGGGTTCGATGGAGAGGCTTACCAGGTCCGCAAGCCAGGTTCCCCTGGGGCAGAACGATGCCACCAGTAATACATCTGCTGCCTCCGACAGGATCTTCCGGATGACTCTGGAAAGGAGAGGTAATGGCGGGAATGCGTATAGCAGTCCCAGCGGTCAAGGGCAGTGCAATGCATTGACTCCCTCGGCACGCGGGTCGTGAAACCTTGTGAAAAACCTGGGGAGGTGCGAGTTGGATGCGGTGGCGAACAGGTCTACCTGCGGACAGCCGAACCTCTGGGATATACATTGGAACAGATGCGGATGTAGGCACCACTCTGAGTGTTCGATCGTGGCCCTGCTTAGCCAGTCTGCCTGAATGTTGGTCGAGCCAGAAATGTGTTCTGCCTGTATGGACAGGAGGTGTTTCTCTGCCCACCAACCTAGGATATCAGCCTCTGACATCAGGGATCTGGAGTGCGTGCCCCCCTGGCAGTTGATGTGTGCCTTTGTCGCAACATTGTCCGTCAACACCCTCATGTGACGCCCCTGAATGCTGGCCTGGAAATGAAGAAGGGCTAATCGGACAGCCCTCAGCTCCAGCCAGTTGATGCTGTGAGCGGCTTCAGTTGGGGACGACCTGCCCTGCGCAAGTTGATTGTGGAAATGGGCCCCCCAACCGAACAGGCTGGTGTCCGTTGTGATGGTGAGTCGGGTCGGCTCTCTGAATGGGGAGCCCTTCATCAGGGCTGGAGACATCCACCATCTGAGGGAACGACGTACCTTCATAGAGATCGGAATGACCCTCATTGAGCTGCTTTCGTTGGCCCTTTGGTAAGGGAGCAGCAGCCACTGGAGGGGACGAGAATGGAGTCTTGCCCACGGTACGATGGACAGACACAAGATCATTTTGTCTAGGAGTTGAGACAGTTAAACAACCTTGGCTTGGGGGGACCACTGCACCTGCACGACTCTTTCCTTGATGCTCACCACCCGCTCTGGTGGTAGGAAGACCTGGCAGGAGGCGGTGTCGATGATGGCTCCTTGATATTGCAGCCTGGTTGTTGGGTGAAGATGATTTTTCTCCAAGTTTATGGAAAACCTGTGAGCTTGAAGTACCTGCATGGTATACTCCAGGTCCCGGGTCACCTGCTGGGGTGATGACAACTGGATGAAGACATCGTCCAGGTAGCAGTGTAGCCTTACTGGATGGGATCTGAGGAAAGCCGCCACTGCTGCAAGGATCTTCATAAACATCCTGGGGGACGATGACAGGCCAAACGGCAGGGCCCAGTACTGGTAGAGGCGGCCAGCATAAGCAAACCTCAGGTACCGATGGTGGGCTTTGCGAATGGGTATGTGGAGGTAGGCCTCTTTGAGATCTATGGATGTCAAGATGTCTCTCGGCCTGATACAGCCCAGGATAGACTGTAGAGACTGCATCTTGAATCTCCGGTAGTGTCAGCATTGACTTCATTTAGTAATCAGGAAAGAAACCACTGGACTCCATTTGAATTGAAATCAAGTGTACTTTTACTAATTATAAATGAACAGTTGCAAAGCAAAGCTGAGTCTGGTTAATTAGGCGCGAAAGCAGATAATATCAAGTACAATTCAATCCCCTCCCCTCGGCAACCCTGTACATAGTCCAATTATAATGCACCCAACTGTCAGGTGGGAGATAACTTCAAAAGGATTCATCAGGATGGAATGCCGGACAGTTAGCCTTGGCGGGAAACTCCCTTCTTCCACATGCGCAGTAAGGTGGTCAAATCAGCGACTAGAAACTTCCTCCAGCACATAATGATTCCCCTCCCAGATACCATGCGCTCCCCCCCCCCCGTTTCAATGACAGCCGAAGCAGCACCAAAGCAGAGGCTGACAGGTAGATTATGTGATAGTTTAACCTTTTTAGATTTAGGATCCCCCTCCACCCCCCGGGGTTTTTGGGGACCAGGAACAGGATAGAGTAAAATCCTGTCCCTTCTTGACCTGCTGGAACTGGCTCTATGGCCCTGATATCCCTGAGATGCCTGATCTCCTGTTCCATGACAGCCCGTTTGACCGGGCACAAAGGGACATTTGATGAAGTGTCGGGGGGGGGGAGGGAAAGGAATTCCAAGATGAGACCCAGGCGGATTGTTTGTAGGACCCACTGGTCTGACGTGATCTGCTCCCACTCTGTGTGGAATAACTGGAAACGCCCTCCTATGGGAGCTGACCTCTGATGGTCATTTGCACCTCCTGAAGGGATGGGAGCCAGACCCCCCCCAAAGGGATTCCTGGAGTAGTGTTGCTGGTGACCTCTGTCGTGAAATGACTGATGGTCCTGGGACCAGTCAGCCTGCTGGGGGTACGACCGATGGAGTGGAGCAGAACTGGAAGATGGCTCTGTGTTCCAAAAGGGCTGCCTCCTGTAGGAGTTAGGGCTCTTCTTCGTGACCGATGGCATCACCTTCTTTTTGTCCTTGTTTTCTACTAGGACCGGGTCCAGGACCTCCCCCAAAAGCTTGTCCCCTTTAAAGGGAGCTGAGATTAGCTTCCACTTGAAATGCATGTCCACATTCCAGTGCCTGAGCCACAAGAGACACCTGGTAGTGACATTGGATGCTAGCGCCCGAGAGGCGAATTTGGCCATGCTCAGGGTGGCATTATCGGTATAATCTGTGGCCGCCATGATCTTATTGATATCCTGCCTCAATTTGGTATCTCTGGCTGGAAGTTTTGCCAGTAACTGCCTCAACCAGAGGAGGGCGACCCTGGAAAGGAAGGAGGCCGAGGTGGACATTTTAATCGCCCATGCGGCCGCCTGGTACATCTTGTGACAGACGGTCTCAGTTTTCTTGTCCTCTGCCTTGAGACCCTCTAATAAATCAGGTGGGAGTACAGAGGTTGAGGTAAGGGCCACCACAGGGGGATCAATTGGAGGTAGTTTCAGCAAGTCCTCCAGGCTGGCATCTATTGTGTACAGTTTCTTATCATTGCTACTGGGGGTAGCCATGGTGGCTGGTTGTGCCCATTGCTTTTGAACCATATTGAGAAAGAGTTTGGGAATTGGCACTATCTCCTGCACCGACACAGGTTCCTCAAAGAAGTCCCCAGATAGGTTATCTGGGTCATTAATTGCCTGAACTGAAGCAGATGGCTATCTTAGCCTTATCCAGGATGGTTTTGAAGTTGGTGAGTTTAAATAGGCCGGAAAACGCAGGTTTTTCGGAAGTGCCACCTTCGTCCCCAGAGAACTCAGTTTCCTGCCTAGGTAGTATGTCCTCCTCCTCCCAGTCTGAATCCTCAGTGGCCAGAGAAGAATGGGGGGACTGCGGAGGTTGGGTGATAGATGCAGCACTGGGAGCATCTTGGGGCTGGAGATGCCGGGTCTTGCGAGTGCGCTTGCCCTTCTGCTGCATGTCCGCTTCAATGCCCTGGGAGATAGCTCTGTTAATGACCTCCTGCATTTCTGCTGAGAGGTTGGGCCCCTGGTCCTCAATGGGGCGAACCCTAGGGTCGGGCCTGGGAGGCGGTTGCTGCGGTGCCAAAGGGCCTACGGCTGGCCCTTCCTCCAGGTCTGAAGGGCAGGCAAAGAGGTCTGCCTGGTCTGCCATTGAAGGACCTGGAAAGACTGCCATGGCCAGGGAGGCCGTGGGAGAAAATTCCTGGCCCTCCTCTTCACTATCAGAAATGGGGTGTGCCTGAGCTTGTGGAACCTCCATGGAGGGCTCCCCAGGTGTCACGGATTGGGAGGCCTGGGTCTGCTGCTGGGCCTTGGAAAATTGTTTCTCTAGGGCCTTCTGGCGGTGTAATGCATCCTTATCCGGCCCCGATCCCTGCTTAGGCCCAGGCCTGGAATAGGGCTTGTTGCCCCTGATGGCCTCCCTGGCAGCCATGCCGGCCTGCTTTAAGAAGGCTCTGGAAGAGACCCCCATTTGCCCAGGGTCTTCATGGATCTGATCTGCCATGGCGTTAATACTGGGCCTAACTGAGACCACCTCCACTCACCACCTCACAGCAGCCCACCGCAGACCGACCGTTGACTTACCTGAATGGTCCTTCTATGTGTGCTGCGAGGGGAATCCAAGCATGGGTTAACTTTGTCCATTAGTCTAGAGACTGAGTTATGTAAATTGTTGACTACGCCTCCTGTGACTGGATGGGTCAGTTTTGTATGAAGTCAGCCGGTTAATGATGTATAGCAATGTCAATGATGGCCGTAGCCCAAACAAGTTGAAATAGTCACGTCCAGAGTAAAGTCAAGTCAATAAACAGATAAGAACCAGTCATAAGTCAGAGTCACGAATAGCCCTGGCCAGCCGGAGCTGCGGGCGGGTTTGGATTCCCCTATGTATTCCCCCTGCAGAATACATAGAAGGACCGTTCAGGTAAGTCAACGGTCGTTCTCCTGTGTACTGCTTGGGGAATCCAAGCATGGGACATGCCACAGCAATTAAGAGTCAGGGCGGGAGCTAGGTTGGCCAGGGACCCCTGTAGAGTGGAGCACCCATTGCAACACTCACCGCCCAAAGGAAGCCTCAGCCGAGGCATACACGTCAACCTTGTAGTGTCAGATGAATGGTGATGGTGACGACCAGGTAGCCGCTCTGCAGATCTCTTCCACCGAGGCTTGTGTGGCCCAGGCCGCCGTGGTGGCTGCACTCCTGATAGAGTGAGGGGTGATGCGCCTGGGAACTGGTCAGGATTGGCTGTCATAAGCAAGAGCGATGCACGCCTTCAACCATCGGCCGATGGTATGGGAAGACACCTTCTGCCCCATGGATGATGGCAGAAAGGACACAAAAAGTGCTTCCGGCCGCCTGAAGGACACAGTGCGCTTCACGTAGCGTTGAAGAGTCCTGCGCACATCCAGGTGGTGCTACTGGCGTTCCTGCGGATGAGAAGGGCTGGGGCAAAAGTCCGGAAGGATGAGCTCCTGAGCCCTGTGGAACAACGTGTTGACTTTTGGTAGGAAGGCCGGGTCCAAACGCAGGATGACTCTGTTGGAATGGAATAGGCAGAGGTCCGCTCGAACTGACAGCGCTGCCAATTCGGACACCCTTCTGGTCGATGTAATCGCTACCCAAAATACAGTCTTAAGAGTCAGCAACCAAAGGCTGATAGATGTAATAGGCTCGAATGGAGGGGCCATAAGAGCCCTGAGCACTAATGTCAAGTCCCAAGTAGGGTAACGATGCACGGTCTGAGGTCTGAGGTTAGCAGCCCCTTTCAAAAAGGATTTGACCCGTGAATGTTGAGACAATGAAGAACCCTGGCCGCCCCCAATCACCGTGGCCAAGGCCGCGACTTGCCTGCGAAGCGTGTTAGGCGCCAAACCTTTGTCAAGTCCCGTTTGCAAAAAGTCCAAAACTCGGGGCACCGAGATCTGGAGGGGATCAGCCCCGGTGTGGCGGCACCACCTGCAGAAGGCTTGCCAGGTGGCCTCGTAAATACGAGTAGTGGATGGACGATGGGCCGCTTGGATAGTGTCAATGACCTTACTAGAGTAGTGAAGTCCAGTTAGAATAGCCTGCTCACGTGCCACACGGCTAACTGTAGCAGTTGGGGGTTCGGGTGGATGAGAGCCCCCTGATTGAGTTGGATCTGGTCATCCGGAATCCTCCACAGACGCGAGACCGACAGGTGCAGAAGGTCTGTGTACCAGGGGTGCCAGGACCACATCGGGGCCACCAAGAGGACCTCCGCCTGCTCCGTCAGAATCTTTTGGATGACCAGTGGGAGGATCGGCAGCGGTGGAAAGGCATAGAGGAGGCCGGCCGGCCACGGGCTGCACAGGGCATCCACCCTCTCCGCCCCGTAAATCACGTACCTGGAGTAGAAACATGGTATTTGCGTGTTGTGAGGCTGTGCGAACAAGTCCACCTCGGGATGGCTGAACCGGCGAGAGAGCTCTTGGAAGAGGTCGGGGTGGAGTTCCCACTCTGCTTGGTCCACCGTGGCTCTGCTCAGCCAGTCCGCCTGTATGTTGGAATCGCCCAATATGTGCTCCGCCTGAAGGGACAGCAGTCTGGTCTCCGCCCAATGATGCAACTTCTCCGCCTCCAGCATCAGGGCCTTGGAGTGTGTGCCCCCTTGGCGATTGGCATGTGCCTTGGAGGCCACATTGTCGGTCAAGATCAATATGTGGTTGTGAGATACAATGTCCCGGAATTCTTGAAGGGCCAGCTGGATGGCTTGGAGCTCCAACCAATTGATGCTGTTGTTCAGTTCTTGACTCGACCAGCGGCCCTGTGCAACGCGGTTCAGGGCATGAGCCCCCCACCCAAATAGGCTGGCATCTGTCATAACTTGGATGCGATCTGGCTCCTTGAACGGGCATCCTTTGAGAAGCTTGGAGGATGTCCACCACCGAAGGGACCTGAGAGATTTGGGCGGGAGCCGAACCATGAGCTGGGAATGGCTGGTGTGGGCCCTCTGATAGGGGAGCAGGAACCATTGCAGCGGACATGCATGGAACCTGGCCCAGGGAATGCAGTTGGGAAAGCATTGCCAAGGGTAATAGTCTCAGAGATAACACCTGGGCCGTCAGTTGCTGGATGCTCTGTTGTCTCTCCAGGGACAGGGAGACCTCGCAAGTGATGGAATTGATGATGGTCCCCAGGTGGAGCAATGACGTGGTCGGCTGCAGATGATTCTTGGGAAGGTTCAGGACGAATCCGTGCCTCCGCAGTGAGTCCATTGTTACCTGTAGATCCCATAGGGCCTGTTCCCGAGATGGCGACAGGTCCAAGATGTTGTCTAGGTAACAATTCTCTCTCACTGGGACCGAGCGAAGCGACCCTGCCACAACCGCCAAGAGTTTGGTGAAAGTTTGAGGGGCCGATGACAGGCCAAAGGGCAAAGCCCGGTATTGATGGCTTACGAAGTGAAAGCGTAGAAATCTCCGATGTGCTGGATGGATGGGCACATGGAGATACGCCTCCTTGATGTCGACTGATGTCATCATGTCACCCTGGTGGATGGATGCTAAGATGCTTTTTAAGGATTGCATCTTGAACTTCTGATACTTGATGTACAAGTTGAGTCTTTTCAAACCTAGAATGGCCCGCCATCCCCCCGAATTCTTGGGCACTAGGAACAAGATTGAGTAAAATCCTAGCCCTTCCTGACCCTTTGGAACCTGTTCTATGGCGTTGATGGAGATGAGATGTTGTATTTCGGCGTCCATGAGACGCCGCTTCATTGAACACCTGGGTACAGGAAACTTGATGAACCGCCTCGGGGGGATGGAGAGAAAGTCTAGAGTGAGGCCCAGCCTCACCACCTGAAGGACCCAGGCGTCGGACGTGGTCTCCGCCCACTGATGAGCGAAGGCCAGGAGACGCCCGCCCACGGGTTCCTCTCCTTGGGAGTCACCGGTACCTCCAAAAGGACCGGTTGCCAGCCCCACGAAATAGCCTCCTGTTCTGGGATTGCACCTGGTTCTGCTGGCGACCCCTATCCCTGGCCCCCACGCAGTCCTGACCGCAGTCCTGTGGCTGGGTAAAGGCCCTGTTGTAGTGGGGAACATAGGGGGCAGCGGTGAACCCAGAATCACCGCCCCGAAATGGCTGGCGTCTGTTGCAAGGTTGCTGTCTCCTATTGGCATGCCCCCCAGTGGAGGGGAGAACCTTGCGTTTGTCCCTGGTCTCTATGAGAATTGGGTCAAGTACAGAACCAAATAATGCCCCACCCTTGAAGGGCATGGAGGCCAGGCGCCACTTAGATTTAACATCAGCCTGCCAATGGCGAAGCCACAGCAGACGCCGGGATGCCACATTGGATACCACAGCCCGGGAGGCAAACTTTGCAGCATTAAGAGGGGCGTCCACCGAGAATTCCAGGGCTGCCATTATCTTGGTAACATCTTGGTAAAGACGCACTTCATCAGGGGCCAGTCTATCCTGCAACTGCTTGAGCCAGAGCACGGTGGTTCTATTAAAGAAGGATGCCGCAGTGGCAGCACGTAGGGCCCAGGCCGCAGCCTGATGGGTCTTACAAATGACTGTTTCAGCCTTATGGTCCTCTGCCTTCTGGCCTTCAGAAATTTCTGATGGAATTAGGGCTGGGGATGCCAGAGCAGCCATGGGCGGATCCACAGTGGGGAATTGCAGAATGCCTTCCAGGTCAGGAGTGGAAGTGTACAATTTCCTGTCTCCATTGCTGGGCGGAGCAACCGCAGTCGGTTGGTCCCATTGCTTTTGAATACGGTCTAGAAAAAGCTTTGGGGAAGGAATAACCTCCTGCAGTGAGACTGGCTCAGAAAAGAGGCGCTCAGTTGCATCTAGGCCCACAGCAGTACTATCCTTAGGAGCCACCTCCCCCATGTGGGTAGTGGCCTTAGCTTTGTATAATAAGGATTTGAACAGAGTGGGGCGAAATAACCCAGAGGAGTTAGGTTGATCAAAAATCAAACCATCATCAGAGAAATCTCTATCTATCACCTCCCCTTCTTCCACCAAGGCCGAATCCTTGCTATAGGTTGAAGGAAAAGGTGAGGAGGGGCCTGCCTGGAGATCCGGAAGATCCACTTGTGGGGCCTGGGGAATAGGCCCACCCTGGGCACTAGAGACCCCAGGAGCCTGATTTCTATGATGCACTTCAGCATCCACCCCCCTGGATATCACTGCAGAAATCATCTGGTAAAGATCCGGGGGAAGGCCCAGGTCCTGGCCTTCCACAGGCCTCAGGCCTGCAGCAGTAGGAGTAAAGGTGGCAGAAGGCCCAGCACGTGGCAGTGCATAGGCTGAGGCCGCATGGGCCTCTGTAGTTACCGGAGGGAACTAGGCCCCCAACCCCCCCCTCCCCAGCATCAGGAATAATGGGCAGGGGACGATCAGGAGACCAGCCTTGATTCCCTGCTGGCTGCGGTGCTGGAACAGGTGAAATACGCTGAGGCAATAATATGGGGGGGGGGATTTCTACCCTCCCCAGTAGCCTTAGTCGCTGCCTTGGCCTTTTCCTTTTTCTTATGGGCCCTATCCGGAGCTCCGGATGTGTCCCTGGGCCTTTGGCTGGGGGCTCTAGAAGTGGCCCTGCCGGGTCTCGAGGTGACCCCCCACCTGGGCAGAATGTTGGGCATCGGTAGAGGGCTCTACAATACCTCCTGAGATGGATTGGTCAGCCATTCTATAATAGATAAGGAAAAGATTCAACCGCACTGATCAGAGTTTACTAGAAACGAAAGGCAGACCTCGTGGCGAGCAGGAGCTGAGCAAAACGATCCTCTCACTGAATCAGCCAAGCCGAAGTGAGGGAAGTGGGAGGACTGATGACGTAGGCGCTCCCTTTGGCATGAAGCCTCGCAACGCCCTCTGTCAGCTGCCTGCAAACGTGTGCAAAAAAACGGCCCCAAAATGGCGACCGCAACTGAGGCGTGAAATTTGAATCTGGCAGCAACCCACAACACCGTTCCCAGGCTCTCCGCTCATCAGATGCCTTCACCGGAGCCCGCGTTCTACCTGAACGAACAGCGGGCGGCGAATTCGCCCGAAAATAGCCTCGCAAGGCGACTCAAATTCAAGGCAGGCAGCACGGGCGGAGAAACGGCCCAAGGCACCAACGACAAGGATGGCAATGCAGCGATGGAGCAAACTCATGCCGGCAACAGTGGCCGCTGGGTCCAATTGCAATAGCCCCCACGAGCCTGTGAGCCCGGGCGTTGCAAGAGCTTCAGAAAGGTCTGGGCAGGCAGTGAACTGCCGCCTCTCCCTTTATACCTGCAACAAAATTCCTCAGAAAACTTCAACTGCTGGTTGAATCCAATACTAGGTAAAATTTTTGTCAATTAGTCTGGAGAAATTTTTTTTTTATATATATATATTTTATTATGTTTTCATTCTATACAATCACATATTCACTGTGCTTAATCAGGGCATATAACATTGAATAATAAACACGGCCCTCACTTATATAGAAAATGCCCTCTACAATACAAACCCAGTATACCACCTTGGCCCGCCATACACCCTCTTTCAACCCCCTCCAACTTTCATTCTTCCTTCTCACACACCCCTCTACGCCTACTTCCCCTCCCCTTCTTTCTAACCTTAACCCTATCACTCCCTCTCCATTCCCTCCCTCCCTTCTCCTCCTCCTCTCTCTCACCCTCTCCACCCTCCTTCTTCTTTCACTCGACTCTTTCCTTCGGTATCTATTACCTTCCAGTATATTCGGTTTGTTCTATTTTCGCACTAACATTGAAAAGCCACAGTATACAAATACAATCATGGAATTTAACACATATTGTATTTCCCCCCTCCCCCCTCCCCCTAAATCCCCACCTCCCTTCCCTCCCCCCGACTTCCCAAAGACCATACGTGGTATAACTTTTGAACAATCACAGTCTAAAATATCTCTACATTGAACTCAGCTTCTTACTGTTACCCAAATTTTAAACAATTTAAATTATTACTGATACTAAGCATAAGCTATCTGGAGTTTCTTAGTCCCATATTTACTTTTTATGTAATCAATCCATTTTTTTCCAGTCTCGTTTATATCTCTCGTTTGAATGTTCTTTGAGATATGCTGAGATTTTGGCCATTTCGGCTAAGTTCATAACTTTCAAAGTCCATTCTTGAATTGTAGGTAAATCTTTCTTTTTCCAATACTGCGCCACCAAGAGTCTTGCTGCCGTTATTAAATACAGAACCAAATTAGTCTCTGCTGCTGTAAAATCAATACATATATCCAGTAAAAACAACTGGGGGGTAAATTTTATCCTTCTTTTAAAGATGTTTTGCAGGATCCACCATATTTTTATCCAAAATGCCTTGACATTACGACATGTCCACCATATATGAAAATATGTAGCATCACAAGAACCACATCTCCAACATTTAGGTTGAACATTTGGATACATAGAGGCAAGCTTTTTAGGATCTAGGTGCCATCTATAAAACATCTTATAAAAATTTTCTCTCAAGTTTTGTGCTTGTGTAAATTTCACATTTCTTACCCAGATTCTTTCCCATGTTTCAAGCATTATTGGTTCCTCGATATTCTGAGCCCATTTTATCATACAATCCTTAATCAGTTCCGTTTCAGAATCCATCTGTACTAATACATTATATATCCTCTTTATATGCATTGAGCTTTGATCTCTTATTTGTTTAAACAAATTATCCTCAACTTTTACAAAGCCAATTTTTTGATCTGTTTTCCACCTAGCCTGTAGTTGACCATACTGAAACCACGTTTGAACTACCTTCTCTTCTTTAAGTACCTCTAAAGATTTTAGTTCCATCACCCCTCTTTCTGAGATAAGAAGTTGTCTATAGGTGGTTCTATCGTGTTTTTGTTCTACATTCATATTTTCAATTGCATGTCTAGGAATTGCCCACATGGGCACTTTATCATTTAATTTATGTTGATATTTTTTCCAAACCCGCAATAAAGCATTTCTTAAGATGTGATTTTTAAATTTCTTATCCGTTTTTTTGTTAAATAACAGGTAAGCATGCCAACCATATAACAAGTCATATCCCTCGATATTCAAAATTCTGTCATTAGTTAGATGAATCCAATCACTAATTGCAGATAATGCCACTGCGTCATAGTATAATTTTAAGTTAGGTAATTTCAATCCTCCTCTTTCACGTGCATCTTGCATTATTTTCATCTTTACCCTCGGCTTCTTTCCTGCCCACACAAATTTGTTGATACCCTTCTGCCATTCTAAAAGATTCGCATCTCTTTTAAGTATTGGTAACATTTGAAAAAGAAATAAAAATTTTGGTAAAATGTTCATTTTTACTGCCGCTATTCTACCCAGCAAGGACAAATGCAGTTTTTCCCACCTTTTCAACTCCAACTGTGTACTATGCCAAAGTGATTCATAATTATACTTGTATAATTTCCCATTTGAGATTAAAATATTAACTCCAAGATATTTAACTTTTTAAACTACCTCACATCTTAGCATCGCCCCCAGTTCTTCCTTCTGTTTGATAGTCATATTTATAGCTATTATTTTGGTTTTTCCTAGATTTATTTTAAATCCCGAGACTTGACCATATTGATTGATCGTATTCAATAATACCCTACTAGTTTCCTGCGGTTGTTCCAATATTATAACCAGATCATCCGCAAATGCACGGACTCTATATTCTTGCTGTCTAATTTTAATCCCTTTTAGACCGCCCAGGCCCCGTATCTTATTCAACAGTATTTCCAAAATTATAATAAACAATAATGGGGACAGAGAACAGCCCTGTCTTGTACCTTTTTCAATTTGAAAGGAGTCTGTCAGACTTCCATTGACAATGATCTGGGCTGTTTGCTGCTGATATATTGCACCAATTGACCGTAAAAAGCCATCTCCTATCTGCATTTTTTGCAATGTCTTCAGCAGGAATTGCCAATTAACTCGATCAAAGGCTTTCTCCGCATCCAAAAATATGAATGCGGCCGGGATTTGATTGTTCTTTCCCAGGTATTCTAAAGCGTTGATAATTAATCTAATGTTGTCCTTCATCTGTCTGCCCTGTATAAAACCAGTTTGATCGGTATGTATCAGTTGTTGAATTACCCCCATTAGCCTATTTGCTAATATTTTAGTAAAAATTTTATAATCTACATTGAGTAATGAAATAGGTCTGTAATTTTTTGGTTGGGTAAGGTCTTGGTCTTCTTTGGGTATCAACGATATGAACGCAGTCTTCCACGAAGGAGGCACTTTCCCTCCCGATTGAATTTTATTGAATAGTTCTCTGAGGGGTTCTACCATTTCTAACTGTAGATTTTTATAATAAACAGCTGTTAAACCATCTGTGCCTGGTGCTTTCCCTAACTTTAATTGTTTAATTGCCTGCAAAATTTCCCCAGAGGTTATAGGTTGATTCAGCTTATGCCTATGTTCTTCTCTAACTAGGGGGATTTTCTCTTTATCTAGGTATTTGTCTATATCTCCGTCCTTAATTTTATCCCCTTTATACAACTCTGTAAAAAATTCCCGAAATACCTTTTGAATCTCTTCCTGTTGAAACACTTCCTTCCCTCTGTAACACAATTTGGATACATTTCGAGCTTTCCTTTTTTTTCTAATCTGATAAGCCAACCACCTACCGGGTTTATTTGCATTGCAGAAAGTATTATGTTTAGCATATAATAAACTAGTAGCTACCTGGTCAGAGATCAGCATATCAAACTGAGATTTTAATATAGCAATTGTTTCCCTAATCTTTGTATCTCCTGGATTCAATGTTAATTCTGACTCTTTCCCTTTAATTTCCTCTTCCAATTCTTTTCGTTTTTGCCCTTGTTTGTGTCTATGTATTTTGTTTATATTCATTAATACTCCTCTCATATACGCTTTGCTTGCATCCCATACATATTCCAAAGATGTACCCTTGTTCATATTGAGAACAAAATATTCCGATAGCAATTTTTTACAATCATTAACATACTTTTCATATCTAAATAAGTTTTCATTCAACCTCCAGGACCTTCTTGCCTGGGCTACCCTTCCCAATTCCATCCAGACTGGATTATGATTTGAAAGAACTCTCGCCATAATCTTTGTCTGGAGAAAATTGATGTACATCTCTTCTGGCTGGACTGAGTTAAAAAACTGGCCCATCCAGTCAGAGGAGGCGTGGTCAACAATTTACATAACTCAGTCTCTAGGCTAAGTTAACCCATGCTTGGATTCCCCAAGCAGCACACAGGAGAACAAAGCGCTCGTGGAAGAGACACAGCAGGTCGCAGGATCAAATCCAGCCAAATAGGAGTGTGGCGCGAGCATTAGCAGCTCCCAGCGCCTGCAGGAGTGTTAGGGTTGTGACCCAGGAGGCCTCAATCCTTTGCCGCTTCAATCTGGAGAGCTAGGAGCCAGATCGCCGGTCTAACCGGACAATCAAGCCTCCACGCGGCTCCTGCTGTGAGTCAGGCTTCAGGCAGCTTCGGCATGTGGTCAGGAATCGAAAATGAAAGATGATTCTTTTTTTGTGTTTTTGTCTAAAACAATAAAAAAATTCTCAAAAAAAAAGGAAACTGAAAACGAAACCGGCAGAAATCCAAAATGGCAGGCGGAACTCTCTGCCGCCTCGCCTGCAGTTTAAACGTGCCACCAGCACTAGGAGAGAGGCCTGAGGAGCCGCACCGAACGCCGGCTTCTGTAAAGCGTGGATGGCGGCAACATAGCTCTCAGGGGTGCTGCGGGGGCGCTGGTGTCAGCACTGCGACCCACGTGCCCCCCCAACAGCTGCCTGTGGCTCCAACGGTGCTGAGGAAGTCCAGGACACCAGGAGGGCCAAGGGGGTGAGAGAATGGCCAAACTGAAAAGAAAGAAAATTTTTCTCACCAAGCCTGCTCCAATTTAAATTTTCTCACTTTAAACTCAATGGAGAGTCCAAGCAATCTATCCAGAATTGAAGAGAAACTCGAAGCGCGTCCACTGAGCTAGCTGAATTGAAAAAAAAATGAAGATAATCAGCACCAGAGGCGTGGCTTAAAGTTTCAATTCAGTTCTGGACAGATTGGCTGTATTTAACCCTTGCTTGGACTCTCCAGAGCAGCACCCTGGAAAAAGGATGTTACAGCTCCCCTCCACATGCCATGGAAGTCCATCTAATGGGACCAAGCAGATCTTCTCTGTGGTGGCTCCCTTCCTGTGGAACATCATCGATATGGCGATAAGATTGGCCACTACCACGACACTCTTTCAAAATACCTTAAAAACATGGTTTGACCAGCGGCTCCAGGGCCCCCACCGTGAATTGGAGTGATTCAAGTGATTAGCTTGATTGTTATTGCTGGAGGGGATTATTGGGGTTTGGATAGGGGAGGAGAGGACATAATATAGGAAAATGGAGTGGAGTGGAGTGGAATGGAGTAAGGTAGGGTAGAGTAGAATACTATCCCGCCCTCAGGTTTCCCTGAACTCCAGACAAGCATCAATGCATTTGGCTGACACCTAAAGTATTTCTGTTGTCTTGTCCAGCCTTCTCCAATGCAGCTCCAAACACTCTGGTTTTGTCCACTTAATTTGGGCAAAATGAGCTTCCCTGAAGCCTGGGCTGTCATTTTGCAAATGGGAATGTTCGTTGCAATCTGTTCTGTTTAAGAAGACACTCGAAAGGTTCTTGTTTCTCCTCCTTTGGGGAAGATTGCTCATTCAGTTCCATTTGGGGTAGGTAATAAAGAGCAGCAGATGAGGTTAGGCAATAGGCACCTGCCTTGATAGAATGAGTTGAGTCACCATAAACTGGAGCAATTCCAGCAAAAAAACCATCAGCCTCCCAGCAAAATTGACCCAGGAGATGCTTACAGTAGGCAGAGTCCTTGGTTCCAGCTTTCCCTCTTTATACCAGTCTTAAAATTATGAGAAGGAGAAACGAGGACATTTATAAAATGTGCTATTTCTTCTGTAAGGCAAATTCAAACAATTCAAACAATGTAATCACAATTAAATTTATTCTGTTTCTTCATAGAAACAATCCAATTAACATGCACACAAACAAATACCAGGGACATTCAATTTTACCGTGTGGTTTGTTTTTCCCTGTCTAGTAAAAAAGAGCCAATTGGGAAGAATCTTCCATCTGAGTTAGGAAGAGCAGCGTACATGCTAAAAGTTCTCAGAAGTTGGAAACAGGGTTGTTAATATTAGAGATAGCTGGAGGCACACAGTATTTGCAACCTTTCATTTGGGTGGTTTTCTAGAGGCTGCAGTTGGTTGAGGTTGAACAGAAGGGAAGGGAGGGTGGAAAACTTCAGGAAAAAAAAAGAACACTGTTCCTTCTGAAGATTGCAACGTCACTCAAGAAGCAGAGACACAATTTCTTAAAGGCTGTCACTGCCATTTATACATGGAAATTCCTGGAGAACGCTGAATGGATGCCACACAATCTTACTGTAGATTCAAATATGGAATTTAAGGGATTCACTTGCCCTTTAGAACCAGGGGTCACTAAATGGATGGAGATGATACAATATGTGGACTCCTTGGTCCTCTCATGAGCTGGGTGGTTTCATTCCCCCAACTAAGTAACATCATCAGTGCTAGCCCAGATGATGTTACCTAGTTGGGTCATAAAATGTCTTCAAAAAACCCACCAAATTCAGAGAGCACCGAGGACCCCTCATATCAACCCTGAGCTACAAATATTCTCCTTTATCGATGCAATATGTTTCCCAATCAACCATGGCAGAAAGAACTGAGTTTGAGTTTGAGTTTATTGGTCTTGTATGCCGCCCACTCCCGAAGGACTCCAGGCGGCTCACAATAAACAAGGGAAGGGGATAAATAGACAAAAACAACACTTTAAAATACGCAACATTCACAGTTACCGTGGGGCTGGATATTTCACAAGCCCCCCGGCCTGCTGGAGCAGCCAGGACTTGGTGGCTTTGCGGAAGGCCGGGAGGGTAGTAAGGGTCCGGATCTCCATGGGGAGGTCATTCCAGAGGGCTGGGGCTGCAACAGAGAAGGCTCTCCCCGGGGAGTCGCCAGCCGACATTGGCTGGCAGATGGAATCCGGAGGAGACCTAACCTGTGAGATCTAATCGGTCTATGGGAGGTAATCGGCAGGAGGCAGTCTCTCAGGTACTCAGGCCCGATGCCATGTAGGGCTTTATAGGTAACGACCAGCACCTTGAAGCGGGTCCGGAGACTAATGAGTAGCCAGTGCAGCTCGCGGAGGATAGGTGTGACGTGGGTGTACCTGGGTGCACCCACAATCGCTCACGCGGCTGCGTTCTGGACTAACTGAAGTCTTTGAACACTCTTCAAGGGCAGCCCCATGTAGAGTGCGTTACAGTAATCCAGTCTTGAGGTCACAAGGGCGTGAGTGACTGTTTGAAGGGCCTCCCGATCCAGGTAGGGTCGCAATTGGTGCACCAGGCGAACCTGGGCAAAGGTCCCCCTGATCACAGCCGACAAATGGTGTTCTAAAGTCAGCTGCAGGCAGTCCTGTAGTGGGAAGATTGTCAATGGCAACCACGTGACCCTGAGATGCTGCAAACTTCGTAAAACACAAGCCAGTTGCCAAGTGCTGAATTTTGATCACATGACTGTGGGGATGCTGCAACTATCATGTTGTAAGTGTGAGGAGCATGATTTATGATCAGTCCTCACACGGTATTTGTAGGTCAGGGTTGAAATGAGGGGTCCTTGGTGCTCTCTGAGCTGGGTGCGGTTTTTTTTGCAGACGTTTCATCACCCAACTAGGTACCATCATCAATGCAAGTGGTGCTGATGTTGCTTAGTTTGGAGAACGAAACCACTCAGCTCAGAGAGCACTAACGACCCCACATATTGCACCACTTCCATTCATTTAGTCATCTCAGGCAAATCCTTTAACTTCCATATTTGAGCCCGCAGTTAGTTTATCAACTGTTTGAAATCACTAAACAAATGGTTGACAGTTGAGGACTACCCATAGGCTAGGGTTGGAAGCACTCACTGACTTGTTCAACTTATGGAAAACGGTGGAATTGACCTGGAATTGACTTAGATGCCAGTTACTTTGTGAGCAAATAATCAGATCTCCCTTCATTTTGCCCTCAGCATGTGCAGTAGAGCAGAGAAATGTGCTTGTTTCAGTGCTAGAGTGTTACTCATTTTTGAGCACTGTTTAAGAAAACCTATTCAGTGCTCAGCAAAAAGAATGTTATCACCACCACTACCATCATCACCCCACTTTTCTACTTAGAGCACATAATATTCCAATATTTGAGGGGCTGCCACAAAGAAAAAGGGGTCAACCTATTTTCTAAAGGACCAGAAGGCAAGACAAGAAACAATGAATGGCAACTGAAGAGAGAGAGAAGCAACCTAGAACTAAGGAGAAATTTCCTGACAGTGAGAATAAACCAGTGGAACAGCTTGCCTCCAGAAGTTGTGGGTGCTTCATCACTGGTGGCTTTTAAGAAGAAACTGGACAGCCACTTGTCAAAAATGGTATAGGGTCTCCTGCTTGACAGGGTTGGACTAGAAGACTTCCAAGGTCCTTCCAGCTCTGTTATCCTGTTAAGATGGCTTATTCTACCTCATAATCTCACTGCAAATAACTGCAAACCAATAAATACACATTATGCCAAACAGTTACCTGTGGTTGGGTTGGCCTTCTGAGCTAAGGTAGGTCAGGAAATAGATACCACAAAGATTCCATAAATGTTATTTTTTAAATATATATAAAATAACAGAATCGTGAAACCTGCTAGAATTTTTTTTCTCTTATGCCAAGCAGAATCAAGGTGGGAGTTTTAATTTTCTTTCTCAAATTTCCACTTTACTAAGGCTAAATTGTTTTTCCTCCCTTAATGGTTCATGTGTTCTTTCATCAAGATTATCTCCACATTTTTTTACATATTGCTTATTTAGAAATGCTTATTTACCAAACCAAATGCACTCCAGCTTGACAGGTGGCAGTGATGAATACCCACCATAAATCCATACAACTATATCAGAATTTATTAGTTTTATGTGAAGTGCTACATCAATTTTAAAATGCAGGCAGGCAGGGCCAAAAGCGAAAAATACTTCCTCAAATATTATGAAATTATTTTTTTCCTTTATAGTTCTACTGAAACAAACACTTTTTTTGTTTTCAAACCTTCATTCATCCTTGAACCTCTGGGCACACAATGGGATTGATATTTTTGTTTTTAAAAATGTAATGGCTGTATGTTTGCACGCACAAATACACAGAGGCACAAATACACAGACACACACACTATCCTCCACACCAGAGGTGGTATTCGGCCAGTTCTGACAGGTTCTGGAGAACTGGTAGTGGAAATTTTGAGTAGTTCAGAGAACCGGCAAATAGTCTGGCCCCGCCCCCGCTGCCTCCCAGCCGATCTTCTGCACAGGAGAACGGAGCTGGAAAGCAGGTTAGCGGGGCAGGGAGGGAATGGGGAGTTTGCAGTATCCGTCCCCTGACACGCCCTCAAAGCCATACCATGCCCACCAAGCCACACCCACAGAAACAGTAGTAAAAAATTTTGAATCCCACCACTCCTCCACACATCGTTGTTTCAAAAGACTTAATTGTTTTAAATCACAGCAATAGACTTCCTGAGATTGGAGGAACTGGGTATGTTTAGTCTAAAAATGAGAAGAACCAGGGGAGATATGATAGCAGCGTTCCAATATCTGAAGGGCTGCCCCAAAGAAGAGGGAGTTAAGCTGTTCTCCAAAGCACCTGAGGGCAGGAGAAGAAGTCACAGGTGGAAGATCATTAGAGAGATCCAACCTAGAACTAAGGAGGCATTTCCTGTCAGTAAGATCACATAGTCAATGGAATGGCTTGTCTCCAGAAGTTGCGGGTGCTTCAACACTGGAGGCTTCAAGAAAACACTGGACAGCCATTGGCCCAGAATTGTATATGGTCTTGTCCCTGAGCAGGGGGTTGGACTAGAACAGAGGTCTCCAATCTTTCTAGGTTGGCAGCCCAAAGTGGGGGGGACGGGACGAGAGGATGGTTTGTGGGAGGGGCAGGTGCATTTGTATGCGTTCGAACACCCGTTGCTTGCATGATTGCGGCCATGAATGCCCGTAACTACACTCACGCAACTGGGCCATGGGCATCGGCAACACTGGCAGCAAGACTCACACAAGTGGAGCTCTTTGCATGCACACACACACACACAGCAGCCAGCTACTCATGGGGCTCAGTGCCAATAAGCTGTGGTTGGGGAGCCCTGAACTAGAAGATCTCAAAAGTCCCTTCAACTCTGTTATTCTGTTCTTTTGGAAATTAAGCTACAGAGTGAGATTTCAAGGAAACTGATTTTCTCACATGATTGGGAAGATTCATTTATCACTTTCTTTTCCCCCCAGCTCGAGATTAAAAATGCCGAAGTGTACAATGATGGCAAATGTTATCAAGGGAATAAGGGGGCAGGGCTATGGTTAGATCACCCCCAAATTAAACAGTTATCACGTCAATAAAAGTGCACATGAACACTAGTTATCCTCATATGCCAGTGCCTACAATACAAAAATGTTGCTTCATTTGATTCTCACAATTAAATTTGAAAAATGGACTGTGAAAGAATGACTTACGTTAGATAAGAGAGATGAGATTAATCCACCTGATCCCCTAATCCACCTCCACCCAAGAATTGAATCTTAAACAAAAGATTCAGGAAGAGGCTGACTTACTTCACAGATGTCCTTCAGATGTTTGATATAGTGGCGCTCCGTGCTCATGATTTCGTTAATCACATTGGCTCTCATCTGGTCTCGGTTCTGGAGGGTTCTCCCGAGACAGAGGCAGTCAGCAGCATTTGGATCCAAGTGTCCATTCTGTACTTCACTTGCGCCTTCTTCAACGCCATCTTCTTGGTTGACCCAGAGCTGTAACCAAAGGCAATATCAGCCCATTACGTTAGTTTTCTAGTGTGGCTGAGAGCAACAATCCCAGATGAGACAAGGGCTTAAGCAAGGAATTAGCTTGGACTTGGTATGTAAACAGCAGAGGCCAAAGATTGACATCCTCCGAATTACTTTGAACCTTAAATAGTCCTTCCCAAGTGAAAGCTGCCAGCTCAGGAGATTCCTGTGGCATAGGCATAAAACAATAAAGTAGCTAGTTTGAATTCTACACATGTGGGATTTGACGTGTTAAGCTATGCGAACATTTTTCTCTTATATTCTAATTATTGAAGGATGAATTTGATGCCCAGCAAGTTTAAAGGACTGAAGCCAATTATGTGTCCTAATTTGATCTCAAAGCTAAAGAAATCAAGAGTTTTGTAGATATTGGATACATCCTCTACTCCATTGGGCTAGCCTGCACAATTTACACTGGCCATACAACTGGCCAATAAAACCACAGAAGGACTGTGATTTTAGTGAATTAATTCATATGTTCAAATAAGAAGGAAACAAAATTCAATACAGTCTAACCCTTCATGTATTAAGATTAAGCTACTCAGTTCCATGGGGATTATTTCTAAGAAAATAGAAATAGAAATACAGGTAGTCCTCTAACTTATGACCATAACTGAATCCATAATTTATGTTATTGAGAAATTTGTTAAGTGAGTTTTGCCCCATTTTATGACTTTTCTTGCCACATTTGTTAAGTGAATCACTACGGTTGTCAAATGAGTGATATAGTTGTTAAGTGAACCTGGTTTCCCCGTTGACTTTTCTTTTCAGAACATCGCAAAAGGTTATCACATGGACACTGAAACCGTCATAAATATGAACCAGTTGGCAAGCATCCAAATTGAATTGAATTGAATTTATTAGGTTTCTATGCCGCCCAATCCCGAAGGACTCCGGGCGGCTTACAGAATAAAAATAAATTAAAAGAACTTAAAAACAATAGGACACACAAAGTTAAAAAAGAACACAACAAACACCAATCAGAAGGCCTGCCGGAAAAGCCAGGTTTTAATGGCTTTGTGAAAGGCCATGAGAGTGGGGATGGCCCAGATCTCTGGGGACAGCTCATTCCATATGGCCGGAGCGGCACAGAGAAGACCCTACTCCTAGGCGCCGCCAGCCAGCATTGTCCTGCTGAAGGCACCCGGAGAAGGTCCATCCTGTGTGATCTTATTGGTCTAAGGGAGGTATGTGGCAGGAGACGGTCTCGTAGGTACCCAGGTCCTAGGCCATGTAGGGCTTTAAAGGTAATAACCAGCACCTTGAATCGTGTTCGGAGACCAATGGGCAGCCAGTGCAACTCGCGGAGGATAGGTGTGACGTGGGTGTACCTTGGCACACCCAGTATCACTCGCGCGGCTGCATTCTGGACCAGTTGCAGTCTCCAAACACTTTTCAAGGGTAGCCCCAAGTAGAGTGCAAATGTTGTTGTTGTTTTGTTGTTTATTATATTTATATGCCGCCCTTTTCCCCCGAAGGGGACTCAGGGCGGCTCACAACTCAAACCAGGGAAGGGGGATACAGACAAAAAATTAAAAAACGACACATAACAATGCATAATTTAAAACACACGACAGTCATACCATTCGAGACGGGGGCAACAGCTCTTTAGCCCCAGGCCTGTCGGAACAGCCAGGTTTTAAGGGCTTTGCGGAAGGCCTGGAGGGTGGTGAGGGTTTGAATCTCCACAGGGAGTTCGTTCCAGAGGGTCGGAGCAGCCACAGAGAAGGCTCCCCTCCGGGTAGTCGCCAGTCGACACTGGCCGGCGGATGGAATTCGGAGGAGGCCTAATCTGTGGGATCTAATTGGTCTAGTGGAGGTAATTGGCAGCAGGCGGTCTCTCAAGTACCCAGGTCCAATACCATGAAGGGCTTTATAAGTGACGACTAGCGCCTTGAAGCGTATCCGGAGACCAATATGCAGCCAGTGCAGCTCGCGGAGGATAGGTGTTACGTGGGTGAACCGTGGTGCACCCACGATCGCTCGCACGGCTGCATTCTGGACAAGCTGGAGTCTCCGAATGCTCTTCAAGGGCTGCCCCATGTAGAGCACGTTGCAGTAGTCCAGTCTAGAGGTCACAAGGGCGCGAGTGACTGTTGTGAGGGCCTCCTGGTTCAGGTAGGGACGCAACTGGTGCACCAGGCGAACCTGGGCAAATGCCCCCCTGGTCACAGCCGACAAGTGGTGTTCGAAAGTCAGCTGTGGGTCCAGGAGGACTCCCAAATTGCGAACCCTGTCTGAGAGGCGTACTGTTTGACCCCCCAGCCTGAGAGATGGAACACTTGGCCAATTAGTAGGAGGGAAACACACCAGCCACTCGGTCTTATCCGGATTGAGTACAAGCTTGTTAACCCCCATCCAGTCCCTAACAGCCTTGAGGCACTGGCACATCACGTCAACCGCTTCACTGAGTTGGCACAGGGCGGACAGATACAGCTGCGTATCGTCTGCATACTGATGGTATTTTATCCCGTGCCGTAGAATGATCTCACCCATATCTACATATCATGTAGATATTAAACAGGAGGGGGGACAGGACCGATCCCTGCGGCACCCCATAATTCAGGGGCCTAGGGGTCGATCTCTGCCCTCCGACCAACACCGACTGCGACCTGTCCGAGAGGTAAGAGGAGAACCACCGTAGAACAGTGCCTCCCACCCCCACCTCTCGCAGTCGCAGAAGGATACCATGCTCGATGGTATCGAAAGCCGCTGAGAGGTCAAGGAGCACTAGGATGGAGGCATAACCTCCATCCCTGGCTCTCCAGAGATCATCGATCAATGTGACCAAAGCGGTTTCCGTGCTGTAGCCAGGCCTAAATCCCGACTGGAAGGGATCTAGATAATCGGTTTCCTCCAAGGACCGCCGGAGCTGAAAAGCTATCACTTTCTCAACAACCTTCCCCACAAAGGGGAGGTTGGAGACTGGACGATAGTTGTTTAAGATGGCTGGATCCAAAGATGGCTTCTTCAGAAGGGGTCTCACAACCGCCGCCTTTAGAGCGGGGGGAAAGAACCCCTCCCGAAGGGAGGCAGTAACAACCGCCTGGATCCAGCCCCGTGTCACCTCCCTGCTGTTAGCGACCAGCCAGGAGGGGCACGGGTCCAGTACACATGTGGAGGCACTTACAGCTCCCATGGCCTTGTCCACGTCCTCAGGGGTAACAGCTTGAAAATCAATCCAGTGATGTCCTGCCAGATTCTCCCCTGGTGCCTCGGCTGGCTCTGCGCAATTGGAGTCCAGGTCCGTCCGAAGCCGAGCAACTTTATCCACGAGGAATTGGACGTAATCCTCAGCTCTGCCTTGCAAAGGATCACTCGTATCCCTCCTATTTAGGAGGGAATGGGTTATCCTGAACAAGGCGGCTGGGCGCGACTCAGAGGAAGCAATCAGAGAGGCAATGTGTGTTCTTTTGGTCGTCCTAATTGCCCGAAGGTAGGCTCTGATGCTGGATGTTAAAAGCGCTCGGTCTGACATGTAAATCATGTGACCATGGGGATTCTGCTAAAGTCATAAGTGTGAAAAATGATCATAAGGCAGTCACTAAATGAACTGTTGTAAACTGAGGATTACCTGTAATATGAATTCCAGTTCTTTTAGACTTGTTCAATCCCAAGATTTGACCCCCCCCCCCCCGTCTTGTCAACTCCTGTTCCTACACAATTCTTAAGAAATGAACCAGAAGGATTGTTCCAAAAATAATCAACAATTTTAAGTTGAAACACCAGGAGGGTCTAAGAAAACATAAAAACACTCTCCTGCATTCAGCTCTAAATAAATAGCATAGCATGATTGTTCTTCAAACAGCAAACAGGTGAAAATAATGTAGGCAATGTTATTTTCCTTCATTTGCATTCAATGTTCAAGTCACAAGAAACATAAATTATGCTCTGCATTGAAAGGAAAATCAACAGGTGTTCTATTTTCACAGCTTAACTTACATTTTAAAATAGATAGCTGCTGATGCATTGCTTCTAACATGTACCTTATGAACTATGGTGGTCCCTTTAATTTGCAAAAATCTCCATCAATTTCCTTTTTCATATTCTCTGCTTTTCCAAGCATTTTCCGCTGATTATGTTTTGCTCAACAACATTTCTTTTATTATTGCACTAGAGCTTTAAAGGTCAAGAATTGGAAGATCGCAGAGACAACCCACCAATTTTTCTAACAACTGATTTAAAGATGTAATGAACATAAAAAAACTGATTTGCGAACTGAAGTGGAAAAATGACAAGATGGCCATTTTAAGACCAAAAATCTTTTTATTTTTTAAAAAATGGATACGCATGGAAAAGGATGAAATCAGAAATGATCAGTGCATTCATATAATACACATATTTACCATAGTTACACTAATATTTTTAATGTTTTTTTACAACACGCTTAAAATTATTCAGGCTAAAAAAGTAATATACAAAGTGATAATTTCAGGGAATTTGGGAAATGCATTTTTAGTCTTCCTTTCCCAGTGCGACATTCCAAAAATAAATGAAAAATGTGTTGCTTTTCCAAAAATCTCCACAGCTCCTCCTGGCTTATTGTAACCCTGAAAATCTAGCAATTCAGTACCGTAGAATAAATAAAATATGAACATAGAAATGGGACAGAGGTGTGGCGGAATACACATTCTAAATTTAGCATATTAGAATTGGTAGAAGAGTACTTTGTTGAATAAGGCACAATCAGTAGAGATTATAAAAAAGGAATCCAACTAAACATTGCCAGCTCTAGGGGGTGCTGCTCATTTCTATTTCAAGGCCATTGAGCTAGCGCTGTCTGAAGACATTTCCGTGGTCACATGGCCAGCATGACATCATGGAGTGCTGTTACCTCCCCACCAAAGTGGTAACTATTTATTTACTTGCATTTGCATGCTTTCAGAGGTTTCCAAATTTGGCAACTTTAAAACTTGTGCACTTCAACTTGCAGAATTCCTCAGCCTGCATGCTGGCTGGGGAATTCTGGGAATTGAAGTCTGTATATCTTAGAAGTTGCTGAGGTTGGGAAAGACTACCACGGAGCATAACTAATAGAGATGCAGCAAGCAAATTTATCTCGGAAGACATAATTTGATTTAACTTCTGGAATAACTGAACAATTCAAATGCAATGCAAAAATATGGCAGAACAGCTGGTCTTCTGATATGGCTCATCTACAGGAAACAAAACCAAAGTGCTAGATCATTCAAAGCTTCTTCATGCAACACATTCTCTGGCCCATTCACAACCTGGCCCAACAAAGGATTAAGGTGTTATAGGAACTCCCACGACAAACAGAACTGCCCAAGTAATCCCAGGAGGTTCGATTAAGCCACAAATAAATCCAGTTATGTACAGGTTAAACTAATTCCACAGAATTCTTTTGCAGGGCTGAAATCTAATCAACCGAGAAGTCATTTCTCCTAATGCTGGAGAAAAAAAGGTTTAAGCAGACAAATATGACTTGCATGAACAAGACATATGCTTGCTACGTGTTGAGAATACGTTAAATTATGCGCCTTTTCCAAAGATCATGCAGAAACCACAAAAGATCGTTTTGTGAGCCCAGGAAACAACCACTTTAAGTGGTTTTTGAAAGATGCTATAAGCATGCACATACGTGCTCTGAATCACCTTCCTCCCTTCAAATCTGAAACTCAGCACAGCCCTAGAAAGAAGGGCTGAAAAAGACACCTCTCTATTCCAAAACTCACCATTGTGGCCGGGCAGCACAGGGCCACCCAGAGCTGATTGAAAGGTGGGAGGTTATATAAACATTTTAAATAAAATAAATAAAACATTGAGTGGCAGGTCGAAGCGGCTGGCCAAAGGAAAGTGGCTGGGCTTGTGTTAAGTCACGCTTCTTTTTGGGGAAGGCAAATGACTCAATACAAGCCTATAAGTACACCTGCAGAAAGGAAGAAAATGCTGGAATGGCACCTCTATGTATCCTGGATATATAAAAAGAGGCAGGTGAGGCTCTGAATTACCAGGTCAGCAATGGACAATCCTGAATATGATTCACATCGCACACAAGGCCTGACAGGATTCACTGCCTAAATGGGGCAGAGCTCAGAGTGACTGCAGGATCTCACAACAGTCACAGCATGTCTGGCTACAAGATGAGGGCATAGACAGTTCCAGTATCTGATTTATTTCAGATAAACGATGCTGTACTTCAGGGGTCCCCAACCCCAGGGCTGCTGCTCGTTTGGAACCAGGCGAAGTAAGTGGCGGGCGAGCATACACAAAGCTTCACTTGTGCAAGCGGCAGACACACGCAAAGCTCCATTTGTGTGAGTAGCAGGAGCTCACACCTGCCATGACACCTGTCAGACACAACCATCCCCTCTTCCTCCCCCACCAGTCTGCCAAGCCAGAAAGATTGGGAACAACTGCTGTATTTCAATGGTTAGATGGCCTACACATTGGTATCTAAATATAGATCGTTTTAATATTCAGATTTTTCTCTGTTTTTAATTTAGGTGAAATGTTAGTATACCTTGCAAATCCATGTATGTTATGCCATACACTAAATAAAAACATCAGAGTCAGGGAAAGCATGAGAAAGGGGAAGGGGTTGCATTGCAGAGGCAGAAGGGCATGCTGGTGGAGAGATCATCACGTGGGACACCTGGTGAGAAGGGGCACCGGCAAGTCCAAAGGTCCCAGCCCTGAGATGAGGAAGAAAGCCAGCATCAGCCTAAATCCAAAATGAGGTAGAACAATCCAGCTAGAGTTCACTTCTTTATTTGCTTTAACCGGGATCTTGCCCGGCTAAACAATAAACTCTCCTCCCAATGAAGACACCCTGGGAGATTCTAGGGAGTGGCTGTCTTAGCTCTCTTCCTCTATCTGGTATCCAGCTGTGGACTGGGCTGCCTCTAGTCTCATCTCCCACATTTCTTGAATGTGCTCCCTCCTCCCTGGGGAACTGCTGCTTCACTGTAGTGTCTCTCCCTCTCCCTCTCTCTTTCCATGCCTCCCTCTCCCTCCCCATTTTATGACAGTTGGTCGTAAAAGGTGAATACCTGATCCAGGGACACTGCAACCATCATAAACATGAGCCAGTTACCAATCATCTGAATTCTGATCACTTGATCATGGAGTTGTTGCAAAGGTCGCAAGTTTGGGAAATGGTGACATCACTTTTTTTCAGCACCATTGTAACTTCGAACGGTCACTAAATCAATGGTTGGAAGTTGAGGACAACCTGGACTAGGTTTGTAAATTATATTATCCCTTGTCTATCAGCTCACACTATGTTTGTGTAAGTATCTTAATGTTTAGGATCAGCTCCTTCCTTAGTTTCAGTCTTTTCTCTCTGTCTCAGGGGTCCCTGCCTGCTTCTTGGAGATGGTAAATGGGGATCTCGGATTCCTCAAGAGATGGTTATTTAGCCTATTGGTGTGACTGCAGCTGCCAGAAGAATCAAGGAAGAGATTTAACTAGTTTGAAATGGAGGAGGCAAGCAGGCGAAGGAATGCACGCTTTGGAGAATAATTGCTCCTGGCAGAGATGACGTTTGAGTGTTATTGCCATCTATGGGAATCTGGACCTTGGTGGATTTGGTTGGAATGTATTTCCTGGTTTAGATTTGAACTAAAGCAAGCTGGAGGTTAGGTAGAACAAGCAGGCTGTCCTAAATAAAAATTCCCTGGGATGACGTCCTTGCTACTGTATCTCTCAGCTATTCAGTTATATAACAACTTTTGATTACAAGGCTTTCCACTTTTCCTGGGATAATACAGCTAAGTGTCAGTTTGAATGTCTTGCATGATGAAGCAGAAATGAAAGAGAGAGAACAGAACCGTCAACGTCTATTTTTGTGTCCTCTTGCATCAAAGACCGAGCAGAGAAGAGTGTACAAACATTCTCTCCACACACCCAAACTGACCATTTCAAAGTCAGTTTGGGTCAAAAGTCCATAATCCAAAACCAGAGGATCCTGTGCAGATCCTTTTACCTATCACTTTTTACCTACCCAAAAACAGACTCAGGATTCAAGAACCTTATATTTAATGGAATATTTACAGTATATTTTTCTGGATGTATACATTTTAAAACTCCTTCATGCAAGTTGCATCAAGCAGCTTATTCTTCACTGGCTCCTCTAACAACCAGCTTTTCAGCCTCAGTTTGCAGGATTTGGTTGTGGGAACTGATACTAAAGGTGGGTGATGCAACTGTGGTATCATTATAGCATGACTAAACTCACATCCGTACATAGCAGCAAGGAAAGGGTTATCTTTTTCTTCCATTCTCCACTCTCTCAGAAATCTGCTTTTAAAATTCACAATGCAGCTATTTCTGTAGATAAAGCAACTACATCCATGATATATCAATTCAGACATTGCAGCTAGGACTGACAAAGCCATAGTTTACCAAACTAGATTTAGGTTAGTTAACCAATTGGTTGATTGGTTAGCTACCAATCAATGGTAGCTCCTCAGACTAAGATCTCCTAACAGGGAGAAAAATTAACCAGTATAATGATTTGCCTTCAGAAGTTATTCCATCACTGGAGGCTTTTAAGAAGAGGCTGAACAGCCATTTGTCTGCAATGCTACAGAGTCTTCTGCTTGAGAATGGGGTTGGACTAGAAGACCTCCAAGGTCCCTTCCAACTCTGTTATTCTTCTGGAAGGTGGGAAGGGTGTGTGGGTGGGTGTAGATAGATATACTATATTGCCAAAAGTATTCGCTCACCCAACCAAATAATCAGATTCAGTTGTGAGCGAATACTTTTGGCAATATAGTGTAGGTAGGTAGGTAGGTAGGTAGGTAGGTAGACAGACAGACAGACAGACAGACTGACTGACTGACTGACTGACTGACTCTATTTGTGTGAGAAGTAATATTTGGCATATGCAAATGGGGATTAATTGATTTTATTCACAAGGTCTCTTCTTTTACACTTTATTTTAATAAGCAATTATTAATTCCAAAATATTTTTTGTTTGCCTATTTTAAGAACAAGCGTGAAGAAGTGCGGAATCTTGGCATTACCCAGGACTTGTGTTTGTGTTTTTTCTTTTTCTATTTTCAATGCATATTGAGCAGGATTTCTAAACTTGTTTTCATTTGGGGTAAATATTCTGGGTTAAGTTAAAGAGAAGGAAGTAGCTGTGGCTGAATTACAATGTTCAACAGCCCGAGGATGGTTCTCTAAGGCCACAAGTTCTGCATACCTGTTTTATCATTGTTTGCTTTAATAAGAATTTGCTGGGTGCACCAAATTTGTCTGGTTTCACAAATGGCACAAAGCTCTAAACCAAACAGACTGCCTCGTGCACAGGGCAATAGCATGCAATCGAACTGAATCACATCTCAATACGTGGCTTAAAAATGACATTATTTAGGGCTGAACTAACTAGTGGTGATGGAGTTATTATAAAGGAATTTAGAGTTAACCTTGAGGAAGGTATGTAAGAGCTCTTAAGGGAGGGAGGGAGGGAGGGAGGGAGGGAGGGAGGGAGGAAGGAAGGAAGGAAGGAAGGAAGGAAGGAAGGAAGGAAGGAAGGAAGGAAGGAAGGAAGGAGTTGTTAAGTAAGGGGACCAAGATAAGAGGAAGTATGAGAAAGAAACTCAAAGTAACAGTCCTTTGATTTTCTTTAGTAGAAGGTCGGAGAATAAATTGAACAGGCTTTCAAGATTCTGGTGTTCTGTCCTGAAACAATATAGGTAGTCCTCAACTTACAACCACAGTTGAGTCCAAAATGTATGCTGTTAAGTGAGGCATTTGTTAAATGAGTTTTGCCCCATTTTACGATTTTTCTTGCCACAGCTGTTAAGTTAATCCCACCAGTTGATGAATTAGTAAGACAGTTACTAAGGGAATCTGGCTTCCCATTGACTTTGCTTGTCAAAAGGTTGCAAAGGGGGACTCTGGGACACTGCAACCATCATAAATGTGGGTCAGCTGCCAAATGTCCAAATTTTGATCACATGGTTGTGGGGATGCTAGAAAGCTCGTAATGTGAAAAATGGTCATGTCAGGTTTTTTAGTGATTTTGTAATTTTGAATGCTCACTAGATGAAGTGTTGTAAGTCAAGGACAACCTGTACAACAACATTTCCCCAATCTTTGAAAGTTGACAATTATGCAGGATCCAATCTGGGTCGGTCACCAGGACCAGAGGTTTAGTCTTCTGAACTTTCAGACTCGTGCTGAAGCCCATCCTCAGGGAACTTCTCTCCAGCAGAATGTGTGCTCTGACTATGCATAGTATTTGTGCTGGTGCCTGACTGTGTGTGGCCCCACATAAATACCACGCACAGAATAGCTTAAACGAAGCTACTCTGCACGAGTCCGAAAACTCAGAAGACTAAACCTGTGGTCCCAGGGATCGACCCAGACTGGATCCTGCAACATTATCCTGAGACACATATATTTACCTTCATTCATTGACAATTATGCTGGAAATGCCATATATTTGGGGACATCCACTATCAAAATAATTGGGCTGAAATGCACTGTCAAATATTCACTCCAAAATTGTTCCACTTATGAAAATGAGTTGCAATATTCTGCTGGTTTCCTGACATCTTCAAAAGAGGAAAATATATTACTATTATCCTTAAAAATCTGAAATGTCTAAGATTATCACATTTTCCCACTCCACTGCTGCCCCCCCCCCCCCAAAAGCAAATGGGATTATGGAGTGCTTAAGCTACTTTCTGAAACTTATGAAGAGCTGCACTTCTTGGAATGCCTGTGGAAGATCAGATTCTGGTAGCAAGCCTTAAAGCTTTAAGAGGCAATATCTAAATAAACCAGTCGTTCCTAAGAACCTATAAATGTTAAAGATTCTATAAATGACATCTTTATTGGTACTCTAATTAAATTTAACATGTCTAGGTTTGAATATGAGAACATGAGATTGATTTCCCAGCACAATACAGTCTGGGACAGTGGTTCTCAAAATGTTTGACCCAATTAACTCTTTTCCTGGTTGTGAATAATGTTATTAACAATCAGCCCTCCCCTAAAAACTTCACTAGATTCTCTGTTGTTTCACACAAGCATCCACCCTGGATCCTTGACTAACAAACAAGCTATTACAAATTACTCCATTACTCCCAGGAGATGTCCAAATTATTCCCTTGGGTAATTATCCCCGGTTTAAGAACTGCTGGTCTGGGGCATAAAAAATTCAGCAAAGGTTTTTAATCTGTATTTCTCTGGGGGGGGGGGGGTTACAGCATTTTTTTTTGACAAAATATTGAAGTTGTCCAGTTAATTGGAACTATGTTTCGCAAGCTGCCCAGAATCACCTTGTAGGGGAGGCAGGGGGCATAGAATTTTAATAAATAAGTATAATAAATAAACCATACCTGAGCCAGATTGAAAGGCAAAGTAAAGTATGGTTAACAATTTTAATAAATGTTCCCTCCTTGCAAAACCAGTGGAAGAGCGGGAGAAAGAGAGAGGAGGCTTCCAAATCTAAGTTTGCTTACAGCGTTCAACCAAGGCTAATAAAGAGGGTCCACAAACGCTGCACTTTGAATGGTTCAAGTGTCTCCCCAAATTAATGCAAATCAAATCATAAAAGATTGGACTGGACAACCATTTGTCTGGGATGACATAAGGTCTCCTGCTTTGAGCAAGGAGTGACTAGAAGACCTCCAAGGTGCCTTCTAGCCCTATAATTCTAAATACATTTTTTTTTAAAAAAATAGAGAAATCCTATGAGATTTCATGAAATATAAGCACGTCATCCTGAAATATGGCCCATTCAAGAACACCACAATCTCGCAAAAAAAAAAAAAAAAAAATCAACACTCTTATGAAAGAAAGAATCCTATCATGTTTGCTGAGCACATTTGAGTTTGGAAGGTGTGGGTTTAGGAAAAAGAGATAATTCTTGGCTTACCGTTATCTCTGAATGCAGTCATCCTTTCAAAAGTTCAGACACCAAAGCAAAGCAAAATGTCACAGACAGCAAACTTTTTTTCCTGCAAATCAATTCAGTGAAGACGCGAATGTCCGAGCCAACACCTGACAGAGGAGTCTCAGCCTTGCTAGGTAAATCAGACTTCATGAGCTAATTCTATTTTATCGTAAGCCTACATGAACACAATCTACAGGTAGTCCACAACTTATGACCACAATTGAGCCCCAAATTTCTGTTCCTAAGTGAGACAGTTTTTAGGTGAGCTTTGTCCCATTTTACGAGCTTCCTTGCCACAACTGTTGTGAATCACTGCAGTTGTTAACTTAGTAACACCGTTGTTAAATGAATCTGGCTTCCCCATTGACTTTGATCATCAGAAGGTTGAGCCTGTTCCCAGTCCTGTTTGACTCTGTGCTACGTTTGGACTTGCAAACCTAATAGGCAATTAGGTCTCTGGCCACGTTTCAAGGGAGATAAAAGTGGGTGCTTATCAACATCCCCTGAAAGACTGTCAACTCGAGCAGACCTCTGTCGGAATCTTCACAGACTATTTGTGAATCATTATGGGCTGTGAATGACCATTCTTCACAGCCATCTAAATAAAAGAGGGTTTGGGGGGCTAAGATTGTGATTTATGCTTTCTCAGGAAGCCTCGGTCAGAACAATGGCATTATTCTGTCATCTGATCATTCCCTGGGTAGCCTCTGTTCACCCTATCACCCAAGGTCATCCCCGCACCATTACCCTTACAGAAAGCATCCCCAACACAAGTTAGATGAGGATATTAGTGAGTCACACAAAGAAAATCTCTAAGAAAAAGCATTGATCCTAAGCCAATCAAACTAAAAGGATTCTGTGAAGAAAATGCTAAGGTGAACCTGACAGAAAGCAATTTGGATTCCTAAATATGTCCTAATGTCAAGTGAAATTCGTAGCCAATGAATAACTCTCTGTATCTCCCATTCAAATGCAGGTAGTCCTCAACTTACAATACTTCATTTAGTGACCATTTATAGTTACAAGGGCACTGAAAAAAGTGACATGACAGTTTTTCACACTTAATGTCTGTTGCAGTATCCCCATGGTCATGTGATCATTATTCAGATGTTTGGCAACTGACTCATCTTTATGACGATCACAATGTCCTGGAGTCAGGTGATCATCTTATGTGACCTTCTGACAAGCAAAGTCAATGGGGAAGCCCGATTCACTTAACCACCGGGTTACTGACTTAACAACTGCAATGATTCACTTTAGCAAATGTGACATGAATGGTTTATAAATGGGGCAAAACTCACTTAAATGTCTCGCTTAGCAACAAACCATTGGGGCTCAATTGTGATTGTAAGTCAAGGATTACCTGTACATTGAAGTTGTGCTTCTTAAACTTGATAACTTTAAGTTGGGTGGGTCAACCTCCAGAATTCCCCAGCTAAGTCCATGCATCTTAAAATTATGGCTGGAGAATTCTGACAGAGGAAATCCATGAATGTCAAATTACTAGCTGGGGAATTCTGGGAATTGTAATCCACACATCTTAATACACTGGCTGGGGAATTCTGGGACAAGAAGTTGATGGGTCTTAAATTTCAGGCTGGTTAATTGTGGATTTCATGCACCTTAAAATTGCTACGGTTAAGAAACATTCCGCTAAAGACATTGACTGCAAGCAGAATGTGTCTCCAGGAGAAGATTTTATGCCCATTTCCCTTGGATTCATTTAACCTCACAGAACCCTTCTGCCAACCCCATGTCAAAAATTATACCCCAGTCCTCAATAGCCAATTGGCCTTTTAGCTTCAAAGCTTGAATTTCACCTGAGCCTTAATGGCTGTGCACTTGTCCCACTGAAAGGAAAGAAAGTTCAAAATACTGCCTAAAATCTCTAAGCTTTAAGTTACTCTTTCCAGTATAATTTAATTCTTTGTGAAGCAGACACTTCAACCCACATTTTCTGAAATGAGAGGATGGACAGTAATGGAGGGCATACCACACTTCCAGACACAGCTGGTCATATGCATGAGAATGCTTTGGTTCTTCCAAATTTATTCCAAATCACAGCTAATGCATTCCTTCTCCCACAAAGGCAAGCCATTCCACTTGTTCATTGTTCTCATCCTCAGAAAATTTCTCCTTTGTTCTAGGTTCTCTCCTTAGTTAGTCTCCATCCATTGCTTCTTGTTCTACTTTCAGCTGCTTTGGAAAATAGGTTGACCCCTCTTTTTTGTGGTGGGCCCTCAAATATTGGACCACTGCTGTCATGTTGCCCCTAGTCCTTCTGTTTACTAGATTAGACATATCCAATTCCTGCAACAGTTTTTTGTGTATTTTAGCCTTCAGCTCCATAATCCTCTTTGTTGCTCTTCTCTGCACTCTTTCCAGGATCTCAACATCTTTTTTATACTGTGGTGACCAAAATTGGATGCAGCATATAAGAGTTCTTTTGCAATTTGGATAGTGGAAGAGTCTTAGAAGGGTTATGATTCCAGGGTGGTTTGGTTGGTTGGTGATTGATAGTGCATTTTACTCAAGAAGTCTTGGATAAGCAGGCCCTCATTCGGTTTTCCCCACAAAAATAACTTTGTGAGGTATGTTGAGCTTGGAGAAAAAACTTTGCTGGCTGAGTGGGGACTGGAATGTGATCCCCCCCACTGGTAGTCCATCAATATCAACACTGTGCAACCTCGCTTGTCCTTTTGCTAAAACAATGTAATTGCAATCATCAAATGATTGTGTGTCAACTCTTAGCAATCATATAGATCTTCTCCAGGAAAATCCGCCTTTAACTCGGTCTTTTGGTTCTTCCAGTGGTGCAGTCCTTATCATTGTACCTGAATCCTTAACCCTTGCTTTCTCCTACTTAATTAATTGATCATAAATTTAAAAATTCAGAGATGAAAGATCATAAAAATGAAGAAAGTCTGGGTCAAAAATGGGTTCTTTTTATGAAGATGTCTCTCTGGAATATAAGAAGAAAAGTGGCCAACGTTGTGCAGGAAGCAAGAACGTTAATTTCACCAATGTAAATTTATCTCAGGACAACCTACGTTGCTCAAGATGTTTGACACACAATATTTTACAACTTGGAGAGGAGATGATGTGATCTCAGGTTACCTGCTCATCAACAGCCCTCCAACCTAAGAGATGAATGAGTAATTAAATATTAGATTTGTCGGAGTATAAAATGCAAACTCAGGAGAAAGTACTTCAGCCTTTGACAATACTTCAGAGAGACCTGCTAAGTGATCCATAAGCTGTGAGGTGTAAATGTGTTAATTCTTGGCTTGGATAAAAGCTGTAGAGGCGGAACTAATTTTATGATCTTTTGATAAGATTATTGCCTACGTTAAACCTGAAGTAGAATTGTGATTTAATAAAAATACATTTTTTGCCCTATGGAGCCATTCAAAGATAAATGGCATTTAATCCCCAGAGAGACCTACTCCCGAAGGAATTTTGATAGCACAGGTGGTCCTTGATTAACAACCATTCATTTAGTGACCGTTCAAAGTTGCAACAGCACTGAAAAAAGTGACTTATGACCATTTTTCACACTTACAATTGTTCTAGTATCCCTGTGGTCACCTGATCAAAATCCAGATGCTTGGCAACAGACTCATATTTATGACGGTTGTAGCGTCCCCGGGTCATGTGATCACCTTTTCAGACCTTTTAACTAGCAAAGTCAATTGGGAAGCCGGATCCACTCAACAACCGAGTGTCAGGCCTGTAGGCGGTTCCTTTTAGGATCTTTGGCCTGCCACACTCTCTATTATGTTACTATGCTTTTCCATTAGTGGGGAATTGGGAGGGGGAATAGTAAGGAGTAGAATGTGTTGTTGTCAAAATAAAATTCCTTTCTAGAAAGCCAAGGTTATCTTTTGTTCTCTACACCTCTGAGCCTGACTGGAACTAGATGGGTGGAACTGCCAGCGTGGCAGTGGGAGATTGGACCATGGGATGGACTTGTGGGTGTGAGGGCAAGATCATGAACTTTCAACTGGGTGGGGAAAACTGGGAAGCTTTCAGATTCGGGTTTCCACAGATGTGCCAACAAGACTCTCCTAATAAATTGGAACTTAGAACAATATTTTGCCTTGGACTCTGATTTAATTTTGGATGCTATTTGGAACGCTGACACTGAGTTACTAACTTATCAACTGCACTTAAGAGTGCCGGGTGGACAGACTGAGGCAAGCCAAGTCTTTCAAATGCTAACAGCTTTAATGCTTAACAGGTTGCCAAACACGGCAATTCACAACATCTCAGCTAACTGGCAACAGCTGAGTCCGGTTTGACAGCTCTTTATATATACCGGCTGTCAAACAGGTAGCCAATCAGGAGCAAGAACAACGCCCCCTAGGAAGACAGACTGGAGGGAGAACTATTGCACATAGCAACCTGTATGGGGTGGATATTTGAAGAAGTGTGCTGTTCTAGAAGTATCTACAAAAGTAAAACTCCTTTCTAATCAAAGAGCAGAATGCACCCCACTATTACACATCTTCAAGGGAGTAATTGCTAAATTACATAATAAGGAACTTTTTATATTTTTACTTCTAGCAGCTAATTAATAATTGCTCAACAGTGGAAGTTCCTTGATGATTTAATGGCTGTGAAATGGTGTACTAAAAATATAGTCGATTCTTGTTCTTAAAAAAAGTTACTGACAGAATTTGAATATTAAGTACACAGAAGAATCAACTACATTTTTATTGGATCTATGTATCTACAGAAATTGTAAATGTTATTAAAACAATGGTTTTTATTTTTTGTGAATCCTGCAATTTATGGAAACCATTAATTAATTAATTAATTAATCCTGATTTATACTTTTATAAAATGTACGTTTTTTTCTAAATAGAAACAAATTCAGAAACCATCTCAGGTAGGCTGGTAACTGAATACCTTAATTAAAGGTGCAGAAAATGGTTTTTTTAAACACACATGCTCTCCTTAACCAATCCAGGTGATGAGGGCTTGCAAGCTTTGGATATATACAAAAATCACAGGAAATCGAGAAACTAAGTAAGTGGTTCACTTAGAAGCAGCCACTTTTGAGGATTTCAAGGGTTTATGTCTGAATAGTTTTAATCAGGTTATGTTGTGGAGATTTTAGGATTTGATGGCTGTTACTCTGTTAGATGTTATTCTTGCTATTGTGACTTTAAGAAGTAAATCACATTTTCATTTTCCCTTGTTTTGGTCATGGCTATCTTGAACTTAGAAAAGGGCAGTTCTACCTTCACTGGTTCTTCATTCTTATTCTTCCTGCCTGTAAATTCTCCTCTCGGTTCTTCCATTTTCTTCCAAGGCATCTTCAGCATTGCTAAGTCTTTCTTCCATCAGTGAAAAAATAAAAGCTTCTCAGATGAAGCTGAATGAGGATTAACTTCACCTGACCTCAGGTGTGCATTGTTTGAAACTCTCCATGTTTAGCCTCCGTTTTTCTTAAGCATCTATCTAAATAAATCCTCTTAACTGCTCTTACAGCTCCACCTCATAGCCAGTAGTCCATCATGTACCATTATTGTATAATTTCTTATTGTTTGCTTGCACTCTCTTATTGCCCTGAAGAAGTCCTGTGGATTTTACTCGTCTAGCCATGGCCAACTATACAGGGCAACTGTGCTCATGTCTATTTTAAGGCCAGTGAGCCAGCGCTGTCCAAAGACTACATTTCTACAGTCATGTAACCAGGATGACATCACAGAGTACTGTGACCTTCCCACTGAAATGATACCTATTTATCGACTCACATTTGCATGCCTTCAAGCTGCTAGGTTGGCAGGACTGGAGAGAGGATGGGAGCTCACCCCGTCGCATGAACTCAGGTCTCAAGCCTGGGCTGCCGGTTCTACAGTTGACAAGCCAAACGTGTTAACCACTGGGCGACCAGACCACCCCTGTTGCCTTGAAACTTACTTATATACAAGGAATGTATTTAAATGTCAGAAAGGAACGGAAGGGTGGGATGATAGAGAGAAGCTGCCTTTTGTCCTCTCTGCAAAGTTGTTCATTTTCTTATAGCTGCTTGGCCTCCCTAGAAGAAGAGGAGGACCAGCAGAAAGGTAAATGGACAGAGGCGACAGGTGTCCTGTTGGAAGACCTAAAAAATCAGGTTAGGGACAGATGGTCATGAGAAAGCCTGTCCATGTATTTGCTAAAAATTGACAATGATCTGATTACAGTCACACATAATCAATCAATAGAGGGCATGATGGCTCAGTGATTAAAGATGCTAAGTTTGTCAGCTGGAAAGCTGAAAGCCCGGGTTTGAGACCTGAGTGCTGCGTGACAAGATGAGCTCCTGTTCCTTACTTCAGCTCCTGCCCACCTAGCAGTTTGAAAGCATACAAATTCAAATAGATAAATAAGTACCACTTTGGTGGAAAGCTAACAGCAGTCCATGTGCCTCAGCACATATAATCACGCTGGCCACAAGACATGGAAGTGTCTTCAGACAACGCTGGCTAAGAAACGGAGATGAGCACCGTCCCCTAGAGTTGAAATTGACTGGATGAGGGATCAATGATCAGTCTGAATGAATTCATGCAAACTCATTCAGAGAGAGGCACGGCAGCTTATCATTTTAGGGCTTAGTATTCCTGTCCCACCTCATATCTCCAGGTTCTCAGTTAAGGAAACCTTTTTCAAGCTAGTTCTTGAGGATTTTTTTTTTTCTACCCCAGAAAGCTCAGGGATCAAAATTCCAGATTTGATGTGTTCACACTGAGCTATAAGGACTTCAGCTAGCTACCCACAATCGGACACAGTATTAAATAAATCGCTATCGCTGCCTCTAAACCAGGAGATAATCAATGGCTAAGTAAATAAGAGCACTTGAATAATCAGTGTGAGACTATTTATTAGCCTGGAAGAATTGTTGTTTAGAAAAAAACTGTCAGCTTCTAAAGAGAACTTCTTTACAAAACAAGTCACATTATGCATCTTATTCCCAACTGAGTGTTATTCCTAGATTTATTTAAATACCAGTGGACTGTACGTGTCTATTATTTCCTTTTCCTGCAATTTTCTGTATCCCTCTAAGTACAGCTGAGAAACAGAATCCAGAATGAATCCTTGTAGATCAAAAGTGTTATGCACAGTGGAGACCCATTTGTACCCCTAGAATATGTGTTGTTGTAAGCCTGTTTTCCTAGAAACCATTGAAGCACATTTATATAAAATAAAATAAAAAATAGCAAAGCAATAAAAAGTCATTTGAACAATAAATATTAGATTATTTTGCAGCCAATGGAAAATAGAACACCGATTGGATTAAAAAAACAGCAAAAGAAAAGCCAAACAAAAACAGATTTCTGCAACATTTCCAAGAAGAAAAGATTCCACAATTATAAGATCTACTCAGAACATCTTAAAATGTTATGTTCCCTAATGGTAGAATTTGTGTCATGTCTGCAGTTTTCCATTTTTACAGAAACTTGAAGCTAGCCTTCCAAAATTTTGAAGTTCAAAATTTATAGTGAAATCATGGAGAATGAGTTTTAATTTTTTGGAAAAATAATTAATATAAAATGCAAAAAAATGCATGTTTGGAGAAAACATCTCTCATTCATTTGATTTAATACAGAAATGGGGCAGAGCACGCTTTTAAATAAATGGATGCAAAATGGAAAATAGCTCAGTTACTCCATTATATAAGAACATAAGAAAAATATAACGGAGGCGGCCAAACACCCATTCATTTCATAACCTGATTTCTCACAGTGTCAGCCAGAAGGCAGTTCAGATCCTGAGTTTGGTAAATGATGCTTTTTTTCAAAGGCAGCTGATGCAAAGATAGACTGCATTTGCCCACAAAGGTTCAGGTTTAGCTTTTGCATTTTTATCTCATTTGGGGAACTTGCCTTTCCCTTGAATTTATCTGATTGTTTTCAAAAGCTGGTAGATCATCTCCAGTTTTCTGTGATGCGATAACACCTCTACTACAACATGTATGACTTTGCCAAGTGGGAATCCAACCCAGGAAAAAGTTCCAGATGCCCTCAGCAGCTGTTGCCCTTCTTGACCCCTTGAAAGATTTTGCTTAGCAGATGCAATTTTTGGTTGCAAAGTGGTTGCAGTTTAGTAGCAGGTGCAACCATTTACAAAAGTTATTTTTTAGTATTTTGTACAATTTAGGGGTGACCTAAAAATTATGAACAACTCATTCCTACCACAACCACTGATCTTTCTCATTTATCAGCCAGAAGGCTCAAATCTAGGAAGCCCCAATTGACAACATCTGCTGCTCAACTACTTTAACAATAATTCCTAATGGAAAACCAAATGGATTGCTGAATGCCCAGACAGAGGAAGACATATAAACAACCCCATGAAAAAAGTGCCAGGCTTTGAGCTTCCATGCAGCAATGAACAATCTTGAATAGGATGCACACCTGCCAGGAGTCTCTCTATAAATGGGGCACAGCATCCTCCCCTCAGTGCGACTGCGGGGTCCCACATCAAACTGGAGATCATAAGCATGACTGGCTGTAAGCTGAGCGTATATATCAGTCCAGTATCGGATTTTTTTCATATAAGCAATGCTGCGCCGCAATGATTAGACGGCCTAAACATTAGTATTTGAACATAGATTCTTTCTAACATTCATATTATATTGCATTTTTTAAGCTAGGGGAATTATTACTATATATTGCAAATCCATGAATGATATGCCATACACTCATTCACTCATTCACTCAGTCAATCCAGAGGGAGGACCAAAATGACCCGTTTAGCCTGGCCCCACCAGCTCTGCGCCCAGCCGCACCCGCTTATGATGAAGTCAGCTAGATGGAGCATGGAGGGGGAAATGAGAAAAACGGACGCTACTCACCCTTACAAAGCTGGCCGGGAACCAGCCCTCTTCATCGTCGATCTGTCCCCACCACCAGTCCTTGTTGGAGGCATCGAGTACCTTGATAACGTCTCCCGCTTTAAACGCCAACTCCCGGTTGGCCATGGTGACGTGATCCCATACTGCCTCGGCACTGACAATCGAACCGCCACTGATCAGCTTGAAAGACAAACACAAGGCCCATCAGCCACATTCTCTTCCCCCAGGGAGAAAGCTACCTCCACCCGCCACCCCTGTTCGGAGAGGATGAGGACACCATGCGCCTTGCACCTGGTGGGAATGCCAGTCCCTTCCTTTTGAAAGAACCCGGGGAGCTTGGGCCACCTGGCCAGGGACATTCTGTGCCCAAATAATGCCATTCAAGTCATTTCAGGGAAGACCTTTTTATAGGAATTTCTCTGCCAGACTAAGGCTGACCTCAATTAACGGCCATTCATTTAGAGACATTCAAAATTACAACACTTTGAAAAAAAGGGATTTATGACCAATCCTCAGACTTACAACCATTGAAATATCTCAGGATTAAAATTATGACACCTGATAACTGGCATGTATTTAAAATAGTTGCCACATCCTGGAAAAGTCTTGTGATCAGTATCTGCAACCTTCCCAGCCGGCTTCTAAGAAACAAAGCCAATAGGGAAGCCAAATTTGCTTAACAACGATGGCAAAAAAAGATTGTCAAGTTGGGTGTGTAACAACTGCCCTGCTTGGAAAATAGGAAATCTGGTCCCAGTTGTGTTCATAAGTCAAGGACTACCATTAGAGGCTGCAAATGAAGACACATGCAAAAAGTCACATATTTAGCATCTACCCTTGCATCCAGAAAGCTACCAAATCTGGGTTCCCACTGCGTCTTCTCTCTGAGGATTTGATATAATAGATGGAAGAATGTTTTTTTTCTGCATCATCTTTAAAAAATGGGTGGTAGGGGGATAATGAGTGCAATAAAGATTAAGCATTCCACATAAACCCAGAATACTGAATATCAGATGGGAAAGAAAAAATGGAGTATGGAACAGAATAAGCTAGCTAGTTGGTTGGCTGAAAGCCTCAACAGAATCACTCTTTAATGGGAAGGGTATTTAATTCGTTCCTCCATTTTCTACCATCTAATGCTAAGTAGCAGTAATTAATAGTGCAAGCACTATTAATATTCAGACAAGATGTAGGAGAAGAACTGGTAGGGGGAGGAGTTAAATGGGCATCAGTTTAGAATCACTACACAGACACAAGAGAACTAAGTCAACCCCTCCCTTGAATTCCATTGACACTTCTCCAGTTCTAACCAAGTGCTAACTGAGAAAATTCCTGTGCATAGGCTTTAGCAATAAATTAGTAATTTGGAACGGCTGCTTTTGGACTTGCGGGGTTTTTTTGCACATAATTTGACATAATGAAGAAATCTTAGTCTTATGAATCTTCACGCTAGTTCAAATCTCATTTCACTTCAAGTTAGGAATTTGCCATCACTTGTTTGTACTATAGATCTCTGCAACATCAAGAATGCAAGTGCTACTCAACATCTGATCTGGTGTAGGAGAAATAGTCTTCTTAGAAGACCCCTTCGTCACAACCAATCGTGAACAAGAGAGCAAGAGGCCAAGTGTCCCAAGCCACCCTCATCTTAGGATGGTCCATGACAGAATCAAAGATATCCCAAGCCATTCCATTGATTAATAGTTCTTACTGTCAGGAAATTTGTCCTTAGTTGTAGATTGGATCTCTCGTTGTTAAGTATCCATCCATTATTTCTTGTCCTGCCCTCATGTGTTTTGGAGAATAAGTCAACCCCCTCTTCTCTGTGACAGCTCCTCAAATATTGGAAGACTGCTACCAATTCATCTCTAATCCTTCTCTTCACAGACTAGACATACCCAATTCCTGCAATCATTCTCCATCTGTTTTCTCCTCCAGTTCCCTAATCATTTTTGTTGCTCTTCTCTCTACTCTTTCTAGAGTCTCAAACATATATTTATATTGTGGTGACCAAAACTGGATGTAGTATTCGAAGTGTGGCCTCACCAGTGCAGTATAAAGTGGTACTAACATTTCACATGCCCTTGATACTATTCCCTGTAGATATGGAGGAATAGAAAACCTGCTATAGAGTTTAGCTGACTCTACTACACTTTTTTTAAATGCAACTTTTCCACACACAAAAATTGCACAGGGACAGGACACTTGAAGAGCATGGCAAGACAAGAAACAATGGATGGAAACTAAGCCAGTAGAGATGCAACCTAGAACTAAGCAAAAAATTCCTGACAGTGAGAACAACTAGCTAATGGGAAGAACTTGCCTTTAGAGGTTGTGAGTGCTCTATCACTGGAGCCTTTTAAGAAGGGACTGGACAGCCACTTGCCTGAAATGGTATGGGGTCTCCTGCTTGATCAGGACTTGGATTAGAAGTCCTACAAGGTCCCTTCAAACTCTATTATTCTGTTATTCTATTATTCTTATCAAGTCTTGCCAATTACGGAAATGTATTCTTCTGAAGCCATTGGTGAACTTCTTGCCTACCAATTCCTTATTATTTTTCCAACATCCTTCTGGCTCTCTGCTGCAGTGTTTCTCCCCTCTCTTTCCTTCAGTGCTTTCAAAAGAAAAAATGTCAGGAAAAGTTCCCATTAGTTATTTTCAAGTTCTGTTCCCTTGTTCTCTTTCAGGCCCCTCAAGTGGAATTCCACAAGTACCACTCTCAGCAAGATCTATCAGCTGTGACCCTAGAAGCTGCTGATGCTTTTACTGCTTTTTTTAAAAGGGAGAAGAACCAAAGGCTAAAAAGAGGAGTTTAGGCAGGAGGATCTTAAAATGCAGAATTACTGCCCAGCTTTGCTAATAGAATTTGTGTGTGGAGCAGTTCCTCTACATAAAGCTGAGAAATCTGTGGTCAGATAGAAGCACTAATTTTCATTCCAGGATTATTTTGACTCTTTTCAGTTGCACATCTTCATTAGTTGAAGACCATCGAGGTGGATGGACCAGGTAGAACAAAGCGTTTTCTCTAAGATACTGTTATGGGCTCCTGCTTTCCTGCCATCATGGATCTAGAGACACTGAAGGCACCATCAGGCCACTCAGTTCATGGACAAATGTCTTGAGCTCTGTCTTTGAACACAACCTCCTTACCACATGGTTGGAAGTCACCCAATCAGCTCCAGGGGCCCTATCATCTTCAATCCAGAAAAACCCAGAACTTGTCATCTTGGCTGTCCTAAAATGGAGGGAAGTTTTTTAAAACAAAGAAAAAAACTAGGCCGCTCTCCAGAAATCTAGAAAAACATGTCTTGACCATATGTAGGTGAAGCCTTCACCTACTTTTCCACATCTTATTCACTGGATTCCCATCCTTCTGTAAGTATAACTCCATCTCCCATTACTTCACATCCAGCAACTGATTGCAATGTCCTTTCTAAGTGAAGATAATACAATACAATACAATAGCAGAGTTGGAAGGTACCTTGGAGGTCTTCTAGTCCAACCCCCTGCCTAGGCAGGAAACACTATACCATTGCAGACAAATGTTTATTCAATATCTTCTTAAAAACTTTCAGTATTGGAGCATTCACAACTTCTGGAGGCAACTTCTGTTCCACTGCTTAATTGTTCTAACTGTCAGGAAATTTCTCCTCAGTTCTAAGTTGCTTCTCTCCTTGATTAGTTTCCACCCATTGCTTCTTGTTCTACCCTCAAGGTGCCTTGGAGAATAGTTTGACTCCCTCTTCTTTGTGGCAACCCCTGAGATATTGGACTACTGTAAGATGCCATGTTAAAGATGGGGCTCCCACTAATCTATGGCTCCACCAAGATACATGATGCCCAAGAGATCAGGATGCAGCTCCAAAGGTTTCTGGAGGAAATTGATGGCCTTCTCTCATCTCAATCAGTTTTGAGAACAGGATTCAGTACAAGGATAACAACCTTCACAAAGGCTTTAAAGATCTAGCTCTTCTGGTAGGCACCAAGCCAGGAGAATTTACTAAAATGTCGAACATCGAGTTTTTCCACAGAGTGATTGTTTTACTACAGTGGTTTTACTAAATATTGTTTTACTAAGTGGTTGTTCTGTTTTGATCTTTTAACCCTCTGGTAAGCCACCCAAAAATCACTCGGGGAGTGGAAAGCCTTAAAACTGAATAAATCATCATAATAAAATAAGTCAGAAGATTCATAAGATGATAGGTGGGGAAACAGACAGAGGAAGCTGGACAGTAGAATGGAATGAGACTTGAATTAAAGCTGAATGAAAGGAGCTTCGGGACAGTTCTTCAGGGTGACCCAGACTTATTTCCTTCAAGCTTTCCTTGTCAGTGTGGGAAATCATGGGGTGGGTGGGTGGGTGGGTGTGTAAGAAAGAGAGAGAGGGAGAGAGAGAGTCCCTGCACACACAAGGTATGGCTAATATCTAGAAAGAGATCCCCTAAGAGTGCAGAAAAGAGCAGTAAAGATCATTAGGAGACTGGAGGCTAAAACATATGAAGAACGCTTGCAGGAACTAGGTATGTCTAGTCTAGTGAAGAGGAGAACTTTTCACTAGACTAGACATGATAGCAGTGTTCCAATAGTTGAGGGCCTGCCCTAAAGAAGAGGGGGTCAACCTATTCTCCAAAACACCTAAAAGCAAGTCATGAAAAATGGATGGAAACTAATCAAGGAGAGAAGCAATCTAGAACTGAGGAGACATTTCTTGACAGTGAGAAAATTTACCCAGGGGAGCAGCTTTTCTCCAGAAATTGTGGGTGCTCCATCACTGGAGGTTTTCAAAAAGAGACTGGATAACCATTTGTCTGCAATGATAACGGTGTCCTACCTGAGCAGATGGTTGGACTAGAAGACCTCCAAAGTCCCCCCCAACTCTGTTATTCTGTTACTCTCTGACACCAGCCATGCTGGGTGAGACTTCTGGTTGCTCTCAAGCTCACACAATTCAAGGGCATCCAACCAGTCAAAAACAAAAAAAATCTTCCATTTGACAAAAAAAATCCACTGATTTCCCCTGTTCCATTCTGCCCTACTGCTCTTGGCAATCCCACCTCCCCTTCTGCTTATCTCCCCCATTGCTATTCTGAGACTGCTCTAAGGAGCAATTCAATTGCTTTGGCCTTTTGGAACATATGGGTTATTTTTAATTATTATTTGAAATGATTACAGATTGACCTTCCCTTTTCAACCCCCCACCCTTTCCCTCTGTTGCTTGGCAAGAGGCAGTGCTGAGAAGAGGACAGAAAAGCAATAATTTAGCAGTTATTTTGCCCCCCCCCCCACTCTCTGCAACTCTATCCTATCTTGCCTCTAGCTGCTAAGGGAAAAACTTGAGCTGAGGAAGGCATTTGTGCTTAATTACTCAACAGTTTTTTAGATCTTAGGGGACAACGCAAAACAGTTATGTGGGCATCAAAGACAAGGCTCCTTCTAACCCAGTAGGGAAGAGATAATAGAATCTGGTTGGGAGGGATCCATTGGAACAATGGAGTCCATACCCAGTGCAGAAATCCAAATTAAAAGCATCTCTGACAGCAGATGACTGTCTAACCCAGCGTTGTTCAACCTTGGCAAGTTTTTGCCACAGCATTATTTCATACTCAGTGGTAACTGAATGGTCACACAATTCTTTCTCCTTCTTGGCTTTCAAAGTACCTGAGATAAAGGGGCAGCTAGTAATTAACTTCCGGGAACGCCAGTAACGGTCCTGGCCCCTGTCGCTGCAAAGCGCCCTTGCTGGCGCGTCGCAGCTTACTCACTCACTCCCCCACCTGTCCACACTAAGCCAGCCCAGCCTGTCACTCACTGATTGGCTGGAGTCCAGCCAATCAGTGAGCGGGCTGGAGGCGAAGCGTTTAAAAGCTTCGTGCTTGACCTCCATTTGAAAATTCCCTTCACCTTCCAGGAGCTTGCTGCTTCCCCCTCAGGTAAGCAACTAAGCCCCAGCAATTCAATTTTTTGTCAATTTTAATAGATTTGTATGCCGCCCAATCCCGGAGGACTCGGGAGGCTTTGGGTGGGTGGCAGCGGCCCAGCTTTCGTGAGGGAAGGCCTTCGGGCCTTCCCTAGCGAAAGCCACGGGCTGGCATACGCCACGCGGCCTAGCTTTCACAAGGGAAGGCCATCCATCGCGATGAGGATCTATCGCATCAGAGTTTTGCTGATTCTGCCTGTTGGTAAGTGACCTGGGTTTTTAATGTATTTTAATGTATTAATGTATTTTAAAATAATATTTTATTTATTGTGCATAGAATTTTTAAAAATAGTTTTACTTAAAAGTATTGAGTATAGAATATTTTAAAAAATTTTACTTCAATTTATTCTGTGTGGATTCTTTTTTTTTAATTGTCTTAGACTATTTAAAAAAAGATTCTATCCAAAATAAATTAAAATAAACCATTTTTAAAAATTCTATACTCAATACTTTGAAATGTATTGTGCGTAGAATTTTTTAAAATAGTTTTACTTAAAAGTATTGAGTGTAGAATATTTTAAAATGTTTTACTTCAATTTATTCTGTGTGGATTCTTTTTTTAAATTGTCTTAGACTATTTAAAAAAGATTCTATCCAAAATAAATTAAAATAAACCATTTTTAAAAATTCTATACTCAATACTTTGAAATGTATTGTGCATAGAATTTTTTTAAATAGTTTTACTTAAAAGTATTGAGTGTAGAATATTTTAAAATGGTTTACTTCAATTTATTGTGTGTGGAATAGTTTGAAATGATTACAGCATAAATTATTGCTTGTGGATTGGAATAATGGTTACAGTATACTATGGCTGGTACAATACCTTAAAATAGTTACAGTATAAATTATTGCTGGGTCTCAAAGTGGCGCTGCTTTTCTATGCGCAGGCCAGGTTGGTGCAAGGCAGCTTTGCCAGATTTAGTGTGTTTCACCCTCATTGTTTAGGTAATTCTGAAGCAGTTGATGGTTCTGTGATTGCCTGTCCTTTATAATTTTCCACAATGCCTTGATGGTTTTTATTCCAGTGACTGTTTTTCCTGTCCTTAGGCTTAGGAAAAAAAACTGGTTTCATTGGCAGTCTTTTTTTTGGGGGGGGGGGGATTCTTATTTTTTGATGTTTTCCTGCTACTGTCATAGTTTGTGGGTGGGTGGGTGTGAGTGTGTAATGTCCCGCAGTTATCTACGCATTAATAATGATCTAGTAATATTTCCTTATACATTTTGGGGACCTTTCCTTACATAATTGGTATTTTCTTTCATACTTTTGAATTGCTAATTTCTGTTTCCCCTTAGTTGGCAATTGCTAAAACCAATCCCACATGAAAAAGTATTCAAAGCCTTCTTGATTTTAATTGTCAATTTATTTATTCCTGCATATTGTAATATTTATTCATTTACATATCTCTGTTTTTCCACTGTTGTGCAAATACAATTCCAGCAGCTGCTAACATGTATAAAATTATATATTATACTCCCTTTCAAATAGCCAACAAAATATTTCTGGTTTTAATTCCATATCTTGCTTTACGATTGCTTCTAACCACTAACTTCTGAATCGCTACTTGGACCAACCTAAGTACTAATTCCTAATTTCATATCCGATCACATGGGCGGCAAGCCACTCCCATTTGGTCACATGGGCAGCAAGCCACTCCCATCCGGTCACATGGGTGGCAAGCCACTCCCACAAAGGAGGCCACATCCACAGAGTAGGTTCCAACTATTTTTGAAACCCACCACTGGGCTGGATTAATGCATCTCAGCAAGCCGTTCTATTCCAAGGGCATGTTAGCTTTTCAGAATGATCCAAGTTGCTATTCAACAAGCCAGTTTAGAATGAAGGATAATCCCAGTCAATCTTAATTCAATAAACAGTCCTGATGCTAAATGCTTTTCTCCCACAGATTTTATTATGGTTGATCACAGAGTCAGATAGAAGTTTAGACTAGATTTGGCATTTTTATCAGCCTATCTAGTCCTTCCGAAGAACCTGGGATACGCAGATGTTGATGTTTCATGGTGTTAAGTTATTGTTGCAGTATGTTTTCAATCTCTGTATATTTGTGATGTAAGCATCTTTTCTTCCAGCAGTTCTACATCCTTGGTTGCTTAGCCAACAGTCCTGAATCTTATAGCCCATTTGTCACCAGAGGTCCAGAAACTCCAACACCTAGTGTGGTCTTTTTGACCAGGATGACAACTGAACCAATATGGGTTTCTGTAACTTATATCTCCCCATGTTGTCTATGGTCACAAGTGGTGGCACAGTAGTTAGAATGCAGTAATGCAGGCTAACTCACAGCTCACTCCAAGAGTTTGATTCTGACGGGCTCAAGGTTGACTCAGCCTTCCATCCATCTGAGGTGGGTAAAATGAGGATCCAGATCGTTGGGGGCAAGAGGCTGACTCTGTAAACCATTTAGAAAGTGCTGTAAAGCACTATAAAGTGATATATGTCTAAGTGGTCTTAGTATGAGAGAGACACTCTTGGTCTGGCTCCTCTGGTGAGACCTGTCCAATATTGTTGAACCTCTGGCATAGCAGTCATCTACCTTAGAACACACAAATCTCATAACCACATCAAGGTGGTGCCTTACCACCTTTATTATTTATTAAATGTATATACTGCTCATCTCATGGTTTGAGGTAACTCTGAGTGGCTTACAATCTAATAAAGACTATGGATATAAAAACCATTATAAATATAAAAATATTAAAATTTAGACATCTTGGACCTTTGGAATACAAAGGTAGTTTGGAATGCCAACCTTTTGTGTAAAAGCAATGTGATTTAGAACATCTGGGGACACCAAAAGCCAACATGATATATCCTGGAAGCTCAAGACAAAGGGATACACAATAGAATAGAGACTAACAGAGTTGGAAGCAACCTTGGAGGTCTTCTAATCCAACCAACTGCTCAAGCAGGGGACTCTGCCCAGGACAGGTACCTGTCCATCTACTCTTGAAAACCTCCACTGATGGAGCACCCATAACTTTTGGAAGTCATTGTTCTTACTGATTAATTATTTTCACTCATGGTAAATGTCTCCTTCGTTCCAGGTTGGATCTGTCTTTGATAAGCTTTCATCTACTACTTCTTGTGAGAGGTATTATTCGGCCAGTTCTGACAGGTTCTGGAGAACCGGTAGCGAAATTTTGAGTAATTCGGAGAACCAGCAAATAGGCTCGCCTCCCCCCCCCCCCGCTGCCTCCCAACTGATCTTCTTTTGTTGCCCTGAACAGGAGAACGGAACTGGAAAGCAGGTTAGTGGGGAGGGGAGGCAATGGGGATTTTGCAGTATCCTTTCTCTGTCATGACCACAAAGCCACGCCCACAGAACCGGTAGTAAAAAATTTGAATCCCACCACTGCTTCTTATCCTGCCATCAGGCGCTTTGGAGAATAGGTTGAACCCCACTTCTTTGTGGCAGCCCCTTAAATATTGGAATAACAGAAGATGGAAGATGTTATCATGTCACCGCTAGTCCTTCTCTTCATTAGATGATCATCCAATTCCCAGAACCAGGCAATCATGGCTTATTTCCTATGACTCAAAACAACTATCAAGCGCAGTTGCCATTAATTACCCAATTTTCAATTAATTTGTCTACTCCCCCCCTTTAATGCCAGTTAACCTGATGATCACGGCTTTTACCTCTAGACTATTTTAGAGGGTCTTCATTGGTGATTGTGCACGAAATCAGAAGCAGGACAAAGTAAAGGAAATAGCTAACTGAATCCACTCGTAATCCTAAAAATCTAATTGTTACTGACTAGCTCCATGATGGCAAAGTGATCTCACCTTTGGTCTCACCTCTTGATATAACTTTCAAGATAAAAGATGATTAGGTGATTAGGCAGAATATATATTTCTTCAGGTAATTGCCACCACGACTGCCACCCAGACGGAAGAAAGCAAGCCTGATATTGATGTTAAAAGCAGAAGAAACTCTGTTCACATCAGTCCTGCCTTCATTTTCTCCTATTCCTAAATAATTGAATGATCTACGGCAGAGGTTCTCAACCCCCACCCCATCCTTGGACCAGCACCGGTCCGCAACACGCCAGCAACTGGGCTGCACAAAGAAGTGAAGCTCCATCCGCCCTTCTGCAGACAGAAAATAAAACCATGGGCCCTTTCTCCATGGAACCGGTCCCTGGTGCCCCAAAGTTTGGGGGGGCACTTGGTCTACGGAGATTCCACCAAAATAGAAAGTTTGGGGGGAGAAAGCTGAGTTGTGGCGCTATACTTTCATTATTTTGAACCCCGGAGGATTGAGAGAAGGTGGTTGAATTCCTTGAAAATAGCAAGATCAATGTACAAAGAGCAGAAGGAAAAAGGTACAAAGAAATCCTGACCTCAGCAGCCATTCTGATGAGCTACATACAATCCAAAAGAGCCGTGTGACCTTAAGGGCCACCTTGTAGTTCTCAGAGCATCCCGAGGTTCTGCCACCAACCCTCCCTTGCAAATCAAGTTATTTTCAGTAGAATCATTTTTTTTTGCATCCCCCACCCTTACTACATTGCAAACAGGGTGTGAAGCTTCTGCAAGGCTTAAGGCACAGCCATTTGGGATTTATTTTATTTATTAATTTTATATTATCATATTTAGAAACCACCCATCTCCCTCACCGAGAGATCCTGGGCAGTATACAAATAGGATGTTAAAAACATATAAAACATTTTTAAAAAATACAAAACACTGAGTATAAAAGTTTAAAATAAGGCAAGAAAACATAAAATGTGACATTAGAAATTAGGGTTGTAGGCCCTTCCTCCAAACAGGTCAGGTCAGGATTCAAGACAAAGGCAGGAGAATGAAGCATTTTGACTTAATGGAATATAAATTCAATTCAAATTGTTTATATGCAACTAAGTCTCCTTTTCCTAGATTTCAGTGTTAGATATTCACCCTATCTACAGTGGTTTCCATCAAGGTCCTCTGTTCCGGTGGGAACAGAGGTTTAATCCTATTGGTCGAAGGGTCTGACAGCTCCCTATAAAAGGGCTGCTGTCAGAATCAACCTTCGCTGGATTGTTCTCACTTGTTGAATGCAATAAACAAGTGAGAACAATCGTTGTTCCACTTGCAATATTGTTGTTTACTATTTTACCTTTATGTACTATTTTGTGTCTATTGTCTGTACCCTCCCTTCCCCATTTTATGTAAGCTGCCCTGAGTCCCCTCAGGGAAAAGGGCGGCCTATAAATATTAATAAAATCACTAAAAAAAAAAAATCACTAAAAAAAGAGCTGCTGTTACTGTTAGACTGTGTGTGCCTATCCATTACCCAATCTAACACTGGCAACAAAGGTGGGATTGGAAGGCAACTAGGCGAACCAAAAAGAGCGTAGAAATCCAGCAAGTACATCCAGCCCGGAGCCCCAGCGCGGCATTGAGCAGCCATTTTTGAGCGGCAAACTTGAATCGCTCTCTGTACGCAAAATGGCTATGCACACCCCACCACCTCCATATGATCCAGTCACCGAGCACTGAGAATCATACATGCTACGATTTGACTGTTTCCTTGAGGCAAATGACCTCATGGGCATTCCCGAAGGCCGTAAGAAGAACATGTTTCCCTCGAAATTGGACATGGCGCAAAATTGGACATGGTGCAGGAATACCAACAATAGCCTGTAGATGGCGCTACGGCGGAGGCCCAAACCATTGTGATGCACAGGGGTGCATTCAAATGTCACCGCCTGCAATTCGGCGTTAGTATCGCCCTTGGACTGTTCCAAAGCGTCATGGAACGCCTTTTGCAGGGGATTCAAGGAGTCGTCCCCTATTTTGATGACACCTTGGTATCGGCTGCAAACGAGGTGTAACTTTTAAAATGCGTACGAAAAGTTTTGGCTAGAATTAGAGACAAGGGCCTCCGTCTCAAAAAAGAAAAATGCCAAATTAATGTGCTAAGGGTTGAATTCCTAGGGTACCTGATCGATGTTTCTAGGATTCACCTGACCTCACAAAAAATCAAAGCTATTCAGGACGCTTCCATACTTCGCAATCAAACCGAGCTGCAGGTGTTCCTCCAGCTCCTTAATTTCTACAGTGTCTTTCTCAAACAGAAAGCCACCGTTGCTGAGCCCTTACACCGTCTCCTGGCCAAGAACGCGAAGTGGTCCTGGAGCAGAGCCGAGGCTGCCACATTTGCCACGATAAAACGACTTCTATCAGCAGACTCCTTCTTAGTCCAATACAGCCAGACCCTGCTGTTGGTGCTGACCTGCGACGTTTCTCCTTTTGGCGTCGGCGCTGTCCCCAGCCACCGCATGCCCAATGGAATTGAAGCCCCTATTGCTTTTTACTCCAGGACCTTGTCTGCTGCTGAGCGGAACTACAGCCAGTTGGCTGTAGTGGCTGGAGTAAAGAGGCTCCATGAATACCTTTACGGCCAGGACTTCAAACTGATTACTGACCACAAGCCATTGTTGGGTTTACTGGCTGGGAACCGACCTACCCCAGTATCATTATCACCTCGCATACCACGTGGACCATCTTCCTTGCTGCCTACTCCTACTGCCTCATCCACCAACCCGGCTCTACTTTGGGGCACGCTGAGACTTTGAGCCACTGCCCATTGCTGTAACTTCTCGCTGACCCTACCCCCGAGATGCTGGTCCTTCTCATTGACTACCTGGAGACTGGGCCCATCTCGTCTAGTGACGTTGCCCGTCACTCTGCAAAGGACTCCACCAACAAGCAAATTTTGAACTGGGTGTGGAGCGGGTGGCCCAAGGGGCCTGTTGGGGTTGATTTCAAAATGTATTTTGCCAAATGCGATGAGTTATCAGTTGTTAATGGCTGTTTACTATTGGGGGGACCGGGTAGCTGTTCCACCCAAACTGTGCATTGCAGTATAAGAGGCTCTACATGTAGGGCATCCTGGAATTGTCATGATGAAGTCTTTGGCTAGGAGTTACGTGTGGTGGCCTAACATGGACTGGGAGATCGAAGAGTGGGTGGCTACCTGCCAGGAATCCAGACCAGCTTCCCCAGAGATGCCCGCTAAGGAGTGGGAGTGACCTCAAGCACCATGGTCAAGGAGGAGCCTACGTCGATACGAAATGGTTGCCCGATCTCAATGCTCTGAGATTGCCGCCAATACTTTTATTGCTGGGTGGTCCAATAGGATCTAAACCATCCCGTAGAGATGGTGAACAGGAAGACTACGTTCTGCTGATTACAGGGACATCGCAAAGTCCCTGATTGATGCAGGAGAAGGTCTCTCGGCTGGCGTTAAAAGCTCAGCCCCCAGGTTGATGAAGTAGGGACGGCTCCAAAATGGAAGGAAACAGAAGAGAAAATGGAGGAATTTTTATCCATTTTAAAAGAGCCTGCCTATAAAAAACTTAAAGCTTTAAAATTTAAATTAAGAATAAAAGAAATAAGCAGCGGAATTAAGTTTTGGATGGTTTTGGTCAGTGTGTTATCTTAATTTTTAAGCGTTATTTTCATGGATGGAATTTATGCAAACCATTTGAAATGAATAGATAAAGTTTTCTTCTTCTATAATTTTTACTATTATTTTCACAATCTACGGACTAAACTTCTCCTTATTCATCACTACATGTGTCTTTTACTCTTTCTTCTCTATTTCATGTAAGAATTTGACTTTTTTTTAACTTGGAATATTAAAAGATATAAAAAGAACAAAGAGAATTGCAACAATTGTAACAACAAAGGGAGAGATAACACTGCTACTCGAAGACTGGAAACTTGAGTACTGAAAACAAAATACTTTTACTTTCACTACTGATTATCCTGGAACTTTAAAGTCTCACAGTTTGTGTATAGAAAGTGATAAGAAGTAAAGCACCATTTGTTCATACAAATGTTCCTTTGAAGTATATCCTTAACCAGAGATCTCATGGTGAACCTGTGTAACCTTGTAAAAATCTTCCAAGTCAGAGCAGCAGTGTTTAAACAGCTGGAAACAATGGCTTATTTCCAACAACAGAGAGAAACTGTCAGCTTGCAAGAGATAATGTTTGCAATACAGAAATTATCAAATACATTTGAGAAAATGTTTGAAAAATTAGAGCACCTAACAGAAAAATATGATGAAAAGGATGGACATGCTTATGAAATGGGAAAAAGAGGATAGAGTCCCAAGCAATAAAGAGAGAAATGACTACAAAGAAATCAAATCTGCTGACATCTATGGTGAATGGTTTCTGTCTGGAAATGGAAAAAGTGGAATATGGAAAGGGGAACTAGATGGATGGGAACCCTATGCTAGATGGCAAGACAAAGAAGAAGACAAAATAAAAAAAACTTATGGACTTAAAGGGAGAAATGTTATTAGTAACACCATCGATAACAACAATGACAATTAAAGACAAGCTGATTAAGGAAAAAGAAGGGCATCGAAATTACATGAGAGAATCAATAAACAATGAGTTGCAAAGAAGAGTCCATACAAACTTGATTAAGGAGACAATTAGAGGACTGATGTCTTCAAGTCCCATTTGAATCTTATGGTTTTTGGCTGACTGCTTTTTCCGAAAACCATGTGAAGAATTTCAGTTAAAGAGGATTCCAAAAATAAAATGAAAAAATCAATAAGCAAACAGGTCTAGGGGAATAAATGAAGTGACAGTGGGGAAAAGAAAAGGCTTACAGTGAGTTTCATCCTGGGGAGCTGAAGGAGACCAGCTGAGAGAAAAGCAAGTGGAAGGACTCATCTGAAGAAAGGAAATGTACAAATAAAGGAGAATATTTGTAGTGCAGGGTTGAAATGAGGGGTTCTTGATGCTCTCTGAGTTTGGTGGTTTTCTTGCAGATGTTTCATTACCCAACTAGTTAGGATAATAAAACATCTGCAAGAAAACAACCAGGCTCATAGAGCACCAAGAGCACCACAGTTCTCCTCCTCCTCCTCCTCCTCCTCCTCCTCCTCCTCCTCCTCCTCCTCCTCCTCCTCCTCCTCCTCCTCCTCCTCCTGTCGCTCCTCTTAACTTTCTTCTCCATTCCAAGAAGAAAAATATGCAGCTAAGAAACACAGAACCGGGGGTTTTGTACCAACAGTAGAAAAATCTCAGAAAGTGAGGTTTGAATTGACAGACAAATAGCCCTGACCACAAAGGAGCAGTTACAGGTTGAACCAAAGACCAATTTCAGACAGTAGAGGCCAAAAAAATGTCAGAGCAACACAAAATAAATGACAAGAACAAGTCATCACCCAGACAGAGAGAAAAGTAGCCAACATCTCAATTGAAACAGAGATGCAGGCATTTCCAAAGGGGCCTGTGGATAGTTTGGGCTACAGCCCTCATAATACTTCACCACTGGGGATGGTGGGAAATGAAATCCGAGCGGCTGCCGAACACCAGACTGACTTCCCTCCTCTAGAGAAGTAAGGAAAACGAAGGAGCCTCATGCAGGAAATTAATGTCAACCGATGTGCTTACTGGTCAGAAATGACTTGGATGGCAAAGGAGAGGGAGCTGGCATGGATAGTGCAACTGTTTTAATTAAAGAGAAGAACATATCTAGTTTTCTACTTCTGGACATTTTGCTCACAATTGGAAAAAAATGAAAATTTGATTTTAGCCTCCCTTTGGATTATGTGGGTTTATTTTGTTTTTTCCTGACTGGGTATTTTTTTGTCACCCTTCTCATCTTGACCTTTATTTTTGTCTATTGTTTTATTCTTTCTTGATTTATAGGTTTTTAATCTGTAGCCATGCAGAGTAATCAGGAGTTAGGCAGCACACATATTATAATAATAATTGCAATAATAATTAGGTATGTTCCCTGAATGTAGATGGAAGACCTCCAGAGAATTCAAGGTCAGAGAACTAGACATCATCATGAAATCATCAGTAGTCGAGGGAGAGTTTAGAATTATCTAATTTTCCCTTTGCCTGTGGACTTTAGGTTTCCCTATGGTGACTAGCTAACCTTGGCAGATATCAAAAAAGTTAAGCTGATGGAGATTTGGTTAGTACTCAGATGGGGACTATCAGGTGTTTAAATTACGCTGGGCAGCCAGAGTGCACCCCAGAAAAAGACTTTGTTTGGCAAAGCCTTTTCCCAATATATGAGGTCCCAGGAAGCCCAGCCTGGTTTCAAAGACATGAGAACTGAGGCTTATCTCAACACATTTATCCCTCCAAAAACTGGAGAGAAGCATGGTGGGAGAGGCTGGAAAAGAAAGTTATTTACACGTAGTCCTTAACTTACAACAGTTCACTTAGTGACTGTTCAAAGTTACAATGGCACTGAAAAAAGTGACTTATGGCCATTTTTCACACTTATGACCATTGCAGCATCCCTGTGATCAAAATTCAAATGCTTGAAAACTGACTCATATTTATGACGGTAGCAGTGTCCTGGGGTCACTCATGGCAACCCTTTCTCCAGCAAAATCAACGGGGAAACCAGATTCCCTTAACAACTGTGTTACTAACTTAACAACTGCAGTGATTCTCACAACAACTATGGCAAGAAAAGTCGTAACATGGAGCAAAATTCACCTAACAAATTTTTCACTTAGCAACATAAATGTTGGACTCAATTGTGGCCGTACGTTGGACACTATTTGTATATCATTTCTGATTTTGCAAAAATTCCCAGTCCTGAGTTCATGCCATATTTTAATCATATTACTGTAGTGCTGGAAATTCACAACTGCCACTCAGTGTGGAAACCCAGCCTGCTGTCTGTCCCTACAAAAGGGCCCAGCACCCTAGAGAGATGTTTTCTAGCATGAAAGCAACCACATCATTTGCAAAGGGAAGCAAGGTGACAATGGCATTCGGCAGTTTTAATCCATAGTATTTTCTGCCTACAAGGAAACTCTGGACAGTTGCCAGTATATCATAGAATAATAGGGTTGGAAGGGACTTTCAGGTGGTCTTTGTTGGCTAGGCGTTTGGTTCTGGAGATGAAGGTCTTGGCTACAGAGTTGATCTGTGCAGGGTGGTGATGGGATTGGGCGTTTAAGTAGCAGTTGGTGTGTGTTTTTTTCTGGTAGATGGTATATTCTAGGGAGCCATTGGGTTTTTTGTAGATTAGGATGTCCAGAAAGGGAAGTTGGTTGTTTGCTTCTATTTCCAAAGTGAATTGTATTTTGGGGTGTAGGCTGTTGAGATGTGTGAGGAAGTTGTCCAGTTTTTCTTTCCTATGTGGCCAAATCACGAAAGTGTCATCAACATATCTAAGCCAGAGTTTGGGTTTGTGTTCATGCCTGTACAAGCAAAGCGTGATCGGAGCTGCCGTCCCTCTATAATCTGCTCAGGACATTACATCACAGAACTCAGGAGATTACAACACAAAGGCTCAGGATGTTACAATGCAGCCAACCCCCACAGGAGGTTGCAGCACAGGATTCAGGATATCACTACAATAGAGCTCAGGAGGTCATCACACAGCCCATTACTCAGCTCATTACAACACAAAAGAACAATAGGCACACAGCCAGTACCTCAGCCACACAGGAGGTTACAAAACAGCTGAATAATCTGTAAACATCAACTCCATCAACTAATCAAGATGTTACAACCCAGCCAACCAATCTGCTTGCAGCAACAGAGCCAGCACTCCGCACACCCCCACCAATATTTATAGAGGGACGGCAGCTCCGATCACACTTTGCTTGCACAGGCATGAGGCCAAAGACACCAGCCTGAAGATGACGAGTGGGACCTTGTGGAAACGTCGCCAAGATACTCTCAATCTTACACGGGAAAAGACCCGAATACACCAAAACCTGCATACCTGTACCCGTGAAAATCTATGGAAAAAAAATATACATACATACATACATACATACATACATACATACATACATACGAATGATAGATAGTAAATAGTATGTGGAGATAGAGGCAGAGACAAAGAGATGTATAAATTTGGAATAACCTGGCCTCCAGATGTGCTGAATTTCAGCTGCAAAGTTTTCAGCTGAGATTCTACAAGGACACCATATTGGAAAAAGTAATTGCTTTCTTTAAAAGAGCTAAGCTATGCCAAGAATGCAATTCTTCATGAGGTTTTAATGATTTAAGGACAATACTCCCCTAAATTTTCATCCTTTCCAATGCACCTTCATGGCAATCCAGCCATGAGCTGCCCGCCTCTGTGTCCGCGGCTGCTGCGGACACAGAGGCAGGCAAAAGAAAGCGGAAGCCCACCAGCAGAGGCGGGCAAAAGACCCGCCTCTGCTGGTGGGCAAAAGGCCCACCTCTGCTGGCAGGCTGCCGCGGACACAGAGAAAGAAAGCTGGCGGGCTGCCTCCCTGCCTGCCTCTCCTACCCCCTTCCTTCTCTTCACTCTCAAAAAAACTCTCAAATTGAGGGAGAGTTTGTTTGAGTGAAGAAACAAACACACACACACGTGTGCGCGCGCACACACACACACACACACACCCACACACACAAAGTTGCACCAGGAGAATTAATTTTGAATTCCTCCCCCTCCCTCCGACCCACATACCTTTTCCAGCTGTTTCACAGAGGATTTCAACTCTGCTCTTGCCTGCCATCATGAAAATGTAAAAATGTAAAAGGAAAAAGGCAAGAACTGCTGAGGTCAGGCTGGGCTAGTTGCTGCCAGAGTCCCCATGGATGACTCTGCTTAACTGTTTAAAAAAGCCTCTAAAAAAAAGGCCCTCTATAGGAGGAGGCAAGAGAACCACGTGCCTCATCTACATAAGGAATTTTTCAGCTTTTAACCCTTGCTTAACTCTGCTCGAGTGATCATAAAATCAGACTAGATGAGGCACGTGGTTCTCCTGCCTCCTCCTGTAGAGGGCACTTTTTAGAGGCTTTTTTAAACAGTTAAGAACTAGGCAGAGTCATCCACTGTGACTCTGGCAGCCACTAGATCAGCCATTTTCCTTTCACATTTTTTTTTCTTTTCATGACGACAGTGGTGAGGCTCTGCCTCCCCTGCCTCCCCTGACTGCACGTCACTGCCGCATGGTATAAATATATCAAATGCATGTAAATTATAATAAGACTTTTTTCAGGGGAAAAATAACCCTATTTTGTTATCTGTACTATGCCTGAATTAATGTTTTGCTTTCTTTGATCTCTGGCTGGTCGGCATGTTTGAAAAATAAAAGAGGCCCATTAAAACTCAAGTGTATTCAATGTGCAACACAATACAGCAGGATCAGCTATTAACTTTCACCCAAGTTCTACTGCTAAGTAATTTCTTTTCCCCTCTTAAAATGCTGTCTGAGGCCAGGAAGTTCATCCTTTATTCAATTAAATGTACAGAGGAACAACTGAGACTCATTCTTCTTCGCTTCCCCATTCCATTTGCACTTGGTAATTTTTCAAAGTAGCAGAGGCTGAAGTGTCAGGCTGTTGGGTTGCATCAGTCCTCAGCTTGACCAGGGAGAGCAAATTAGGAATCAAAAATCAAAATCTTTCTAACTGAACTCTCATCTTCTCAATTTCTCTCAATTTCCATGTGTTCAGACTGGTGTTTTTCTCAGCCTTTGCAACTTTATGAGGGGTGGACTTCAACTCCCAAACTTCTCCATTGCTGGCTGGGGAATTCTGAGAATTGCAGTCCATACATCCTAAATTGCAAAGTTGAGATACACCAATTTGAACACCTGAAAATTGAGATAAATTGAAAAGTTGAGAAAATTAGATTTTAATTTTCAAAATTCTCAGCAAATGTGTTGGCTTGGGAATTCTGGGAACTGAAGTCCCTTCAGCTGACCTTCAAAGAAGACTGGGCTAGTGGCCATTCCCAATGTTAGTCTGTATGCCTGTATTTTTCTGGTTTCCAAACAGAGTTCTAATAAATCAGATCTTGTACTGCCTGCAACATCATTAATGATGGGCAAGTTGAATTCTCTTTTCCCTATTTTCAGCTTCAATTGCACCAAGAAGAGGTGAGAATTTTAAAACTTTCCCGATGCAATATCTTTGCATTTTTCATTTTTAAAACATTTATAGGCTCAAATGTCTGAAATTGAAGCTGTCGGCTTATCCCAAAGGTCGTTTTCAAAAGGCAACTGGACATTTCGCTTCGCAACCAAAAAGCTTCTTTGGTTTTTCAGAAGTTCAGAACTGAAAAAGCTTCTGGATGAGAAGTGAAATGTTTTCAAGGAAAAATAAAGTCCAATTGCCTTTTGAAAAAGCGCCTTTGGTACAACAGTGACCTTGATGTCTGAGAACCTCGATAGATTGTCAGCTTAGAAGGAAAGGGATTTTTCTTCCAAATATTTCTGTTTGTGGGTTTAACACAACAGTCCTGATTCTGAAGAGTTAATCTTTTTTATGGGCAAGCAAATACAAAACTTAGAAATTACTCTATGATTGTGGATCAAACATAATTTGGTAATCACAATAGAAATTTTAAGATGTTCCAAGGTAGGGGAAATTGGCAAAGCTCAGAAAAGCTTAGAGGGCAGCTAATTAATACTGGAAATGACAACTTTGAAAGAGGGTACTTGAAAACAAAGGCTTTATAATTCATAAATAAAACTCAGTATGAAGTGATAGATGGATGCATGGATAGATAGCATGGATGGATGGAAGGATGGATGGAGGGAGGAATGAGGGATGATTGATTGATGGATGGATGAAATGGAATGGATATTCTGCAAGTAGATTTGGACATTCTATTTCTACCACCCTGAAGTTGAATTCTTGTGTTACACATCTACAGTACTAGAGTCTGTCCTTTTTCAATTTAAAAAAAGAAGGAATTGTTCTTGTGAGTTGTATATAAAAAGCAGTAATTATATATTTTAAAAAACTAATTATTTAGGGAAAAGCTCCATTTTAACAGCTTGTAGCATAGAGGAAGACCTGTTAAAAATGAAAGCTGGGTGATTTGCATGAGAAAAAATTGCAGGACAATTTATGAACAGTTACATAAAACAGAAGCAGTAAAACATTGGCTGCTATAAGCTCTTTCCAAAATGAATGGTTACATAGTTTTAAAAAGATCTTTTTTTAAAAAAATGACTGGGGAAAAAATTACTCTCCTCTGGGGGGGGGGGGAGATTTTGCAGCCTGGTTTCTTCCTCCACCCTTACGGTCTTGGTCTTCTATTTACAGAACACACTGGGATGCCATGCTACTATTTCAACACCATCCCTGAAGCCCCAGGGAATGTCCAGGCACTGCCTGTTGGGTATGTAGAAGCAGGCTTGGAGATGGCCTAGATTTAACATTTCATCCAAGGCCCTGGGCTTGTTAGGCTAGTCGTCGTCAGCTCTGAAGAAAAATAAAAACAAAGAAAGAAAGAAAGAAAGAAAGAAAGAAAGAAAGAAAGAAAGAAAGAAAGAAGGAAGGAAGGAAGGAAGGAAGGAAGGAAGGAAGGAAGGAAAAGGAAACAGGAGGAAGAATGTCCAATTTAAACATCATGCTTTGTTCATCATGGTTTAGTCAATGAACCAGAATTCATTGGGTTGCATAATACTTAGACCACAAAGCATCTGTACAAAGCTCAGCATGGGAGACTGAGACCAAATGAATACAAACATGACCATACTGGCTTATTGGTTGTATGAATCTAACTTCTGCATCCACATCTCTCCTAATTTCTATAAGGGAGGAAGCTTATAAGGAAGCCTTATTTTTGTAAATTCAAACATAGGAAATTGCCATCTACCTACCTGATCTCCGGGCTCCTAGCAGTCAGTCAGCCAGTCATTAGATTTAAGTGCCATCTCAACTAGAGGCAACCAACTGTGAGTTACTTTCACTCCTGCTTGCCAGAAAAGGATTTCCCCTTTTTACCAAATATCAGTTATTTTATTCAAAATGTTATCAGATCAATCTGATTTTATCTCCTTGACTATAGCCAAGTATTGCTCTATAGTTCATAGAGTACATTGTAATATTAACTCTTACACTTTTCCATTTAATCTTAACTAACTGTGACTTTGTGCTTTATTTGCTGGTCTGTGACTGAATAAAAATGGATTTGATTTGATTTAAATTACATGGACCCCAGCAACTGCAGATTTTTGAAGAAACTATGGTTACATAAACCTCAACCAAGTGAGACGTGAGCAAAATCTACTTGGCTACATATGATTTCTCCCTTAATAACAGAAGGGAGAAAGGCGGCACACTTTTTGTCCTTATTCCCATTTGCCCAGCCCATCCTGTTTCATCAATGCCCAATGGTGCAGAAAGCAATTTTAGCCCAGACCTCCTCATTAGCATGTAAAACAAAAATAGCAGTGCATTTTGCATTGCGCCCTCACAGCTGATCTCTAGAAAGCAAGACAGCAGGAGAATGAAGCATTTGTGGATAAGAAGGAAATGCAAAGCCGGGCCATTTTCAGAAGGCCTGGTGTGAAAGGAAACCCATCCCAAAATCCTGGGATTTGTGCAAATTGAAGTGTACCCAGGCTCTAATCGGGTTATAGATCATTTGTTTACTGAAAAATGCAGATTTAAATCAATCTTTAACTATCCACAGTGAGCATATGATCTTAGGTAAGGAAGAACTTACCATTATTTTTGCCCTCTTAATCTAAATTTTTGGAGCAGCCCAATAATTTTTCCTTCTATATGTCCAGCTACATTTAATTCTGAAAACCCATCTCAACCTACTGTATCCACTTCTCAGGATGTGGGACAGTGGAGCATGACAAAAACCCAACGGGACAGAATGATTCACTGCTTTATTTGAGAAATGAACACCTGCTTTTGCATGACAATGAAAAGATAAACTAAAAAGGTCTCCTTTGAACTGACTAATGGTTCTTGACTTTTGGTTAGCTTTTCTCCCTCTCCAGGAGAGGAACTATCTGTCTGAAAATGGAAAGCAAACCACATCTTCCTATTTGGAACACTCTGTCATCTCAAATCCATCTTTGATCTCCAGACAAGACACCTCCTTTTCTTCCATAAAAGCTGTGTTCTGCGTCTATTGTCCCTCTGGAAGGAGATAATCAGCCAATTGCAGGTCATCAGTTAGTTCATCCTGCAGCCTGCACCCACCAAAGATTGACCCACGATGGGCAATGAATTTATTGGTGACTACCATGCTGAGTCACATTGATAGGTCATTTTTGATCTTCTTTTCCTGGTAGAATTGCAGCAGCTTCCACTCTTCAGCTTCTGCAGCCTGGATATTTCTCCACAAGGGACTTCCCTATTCTAACTGATGTCTTGCTATTGTGCATGTAGGATTGTATTATAATCTGGAACACGGATTCCCAATGCACGTTTTCACAGTGGGGCTTACAATAACACACTACAATAAATGCAAAAATAAAACCCAGGACCATAATTGAAATAAAATGCAGATGTTGTGACAAAGACAAAGCATTCCAAATCTGAGCACATGAACAAATGACATATTACACTCAATAGTGGTTAAAATTCTAGCAGCTTCTCACTTTAAATGCAAAAATCATGAAAGCTGCAAAGTATTTTTTTTAATGCTAGATGGGCCAGAGCATTAGCTTGTCAATCATCTCAAAGGTTCTGTTTTTTTCAGCTCAAAGCCTGGGATACAACCCAGGAGATAAGCTAAAAAGTAGCTGCCAATTATCCAAGTGACTAAATTTTCCTGTGAATTGACCACCCTTATAACAGATGGCCACAATGGAGATGCCCAATGCCCCAAAGCTATTATTGAAGATTGCAAAAATCTTATTTCATGAAGTAATGGATGCAGATGTAGGTTTATAAGGAGATGCAGAAGTGCAGGGAAGAGAAACAAAGATGATTAAGGGGCTGGAGACTAAAACATATGAAGGATGTTTGAGAGAATTGAGTATGGCTATAGTGAAAAGAAGGACTAGGGACATATTAGAGGTGTTCCAATATCTAAAATCCTACTAGAATGAAGAGGGGCTCAACCTATTCTTCAAAGCACCTGAGGGTAGGACAAGAAACAATGGATGGAAACTAATCTAGGAGAGACGCACCCTAGAACCAAAGAGAAATTTCCTGACAGTGAGAACAATTAACCAGTGGAACTGCTTGCCTAGAAAAGTGGTGGGTGCTCCAACACTGGAAGTTTTTAAGAAGAGACTGTACAGCCTTAACCTTTACTTTACCTAAATCACCATCTCAACACATGGAAAGCTGATAGAGCAGTGCCTGCACCAAAATTACCCAATAAGGGTTCATGGTTAAGGGTGGACTTCAACGCAGACCCAGAACCACAAAACTACCCTAGCATTTCATTGGTCCCTTTGTTTTTGAAATTTCTCCCTTCTCTTTAGTGAATTAAAAAAAAAACATTTATTAGGTCCCAGGCAAAATAGCTTCTCTCTTTCACCTCCTTCCTGCTTCTCCCAATCAATCAGAATAGAGCTGGAAGGGACCTTGGAGCTGGAGGTCTTCTAGTCCAACCCCTGCTCAAGTAGCTGGCCCAATACAATTTGAGAGAAGTAGCTGTCCAGTCTCTTCTTAAAACCTCCAGTTCTGAAGCACCCACGACTTCTGGAGGCAGGCTCTTCCACTGGTTAACTATCCGCACTGTTAGGATGTTTCTCCTGAATTCCAGGTTGCTTCTCTTCTTGATTAATTTCCATCCATTGTTTCTTATTTTGCTTTCAGGTGCTTTGGAAAATAAGTTGACCCCTTCCTCTTCTTTGTGGTAGCCCCTCAAATACTGGAATACTGCTATCATGTCACCCTAGTCCTTCTTTCCTCTATACTAGTCATACCCAATTCTTGCAACAGGACTTTAATCATGTTAGATGCTCTTCTCTGCCCTTTTTCCAATAATTTTTTCTTCCCCCTCTTTTATTTTCCAAAAAAGATGCATTTTTAAACAAATTCTTCTACACTGTACCCATCTGGTTTTGAATTTTATTATACTGGAGAATTACACTCTAGGTTCGTCACACAGTTTTGCTATCCTCTTATATATCATTTGCCAATTGCTAATAAATGCTAGTTACAAGAACTGAAAGGGAGGGAGGGTAATGGGAAGAGGACTAATGACACTTGTACATTCAGATAATGAAACATCTTTTCCTTTATATCTAATGCGAAGCAGACATCCTCACAGCACCACTAACCATCTTCCAGGTACATTCAGCAAACTTTAAGGAAAAGGATCATATGCAACTCCTGGCTTGAAAATAGAAGAATTCCTGCTTCTATGCTATATATCAGAGGTTTTCAAACTCTTTTTATGACATCAAACCCATTCCTTGAAAAAAAATCCTATGGAGTCCCTGATCAACAAAGCTCTAGCAATAGAAATTTCATCCAAGTGAATTCTATCTAGTGGTGTTGGTGTTAACACTCCTGATCTGCTAAATGAACTCATTTTCTGGGTTCTCCCAACACAATGAACCCTAAACTAGCCAAATGACCTGGTTAATACAACACACTAAGCTGGGGAGAAAAATCAGCAGTGAAATTAAGTTTATTAAGTTCTACATAGCAGCTTCTGCATGATTAACTGATGAGGTGAGAGATTGCTAGAGTTTGCTCCACTGTGTTCTCTAAAAGAAAAACCATCCAACCCAAAATGTGACATGTAACACCCAGTAAAATCTACTTCAGGGGTGTCCATGGGACTCCCAGAATTCAAGTATGGCTGGGTGGGGAATTCTGGAAGGTGAAGTCCACAACACCTGCCAAGGTTGGACATCCCTGATCTACTTCCTGGAACCAGTTCTCCTCTTTGCTTTCTTACTCCTGGCTCCAATAGTTTTATTCTGCACACTTTAGAAATTACTTTAGGAAGGTCTGCTCCAGGCTTCAAAGAAAGAGAGGACTATTCCTCTATTATTTTTTAAAACTGTTAATTTACTTTGAGCCTGAATGGTCTCTGTTTTAAGAATTAACAAATCAATCCCTCTTTCAGGGCCACATGAAGTCTGAAAAAAGGCATTGCTGCTTTAGTGGGAGGTCTTCTGAATCGGTTTCCATGCATTCACACCTCTGGGGTTTCATCCCATTGGTTAAAGCCGTCCTTGTGATTTTGTTCCAGGGTTGGTGAGTTGCTAGTTTAACAAAGAGAAGGACAAGGGATGCTGGTGTAGCAGATTTGAGAAGCTCTCGCCGAGAAGAAGGGGTTGACCTTTTCTCCAAAGCCCCTGAGGGGAGGACAAGAAGTAGCGGATGGAAGCTTATCAAAGAAGATCCAACCTAGAATTAAGGAGAAATTTCCTGACAGTGAGGACTATTAATCAATGGAACAGCTTGCCTCTTGGATTTGTGGGTGCTCCATCACTGGAGGTTTTCAACAAGAGATTGGAGAACCATTTGTGCAAAATGGTATAGGGTCTCTTGCTCAAGCAGGGGTTTGCATTAGAAGGCCCCTTCTAGATGAGATCCCTTTCAACCCTATTATTCTATGTTCTATACTTGTTGCATTAAAGTTACCCCGGAATGTTCATGACCATAAGCTTTAACAAAATGCCACTGAGGAGTAGAAGAATCTATTTTTAGATTATCTACTCTACCTTATGCTGCACAAGAGATAGGAGTGTCATAACTGATTGGATTCCTGGTGGCAAAGACAAATGACGTTGAGGATATTTAGATCTCCCAAGGGGACCAATAGCAATAACAATAGCAGTTAGACTTATATACCGCTTCATAGGGCTTTCAGCCCTTTTTAAGCGGTTTACAGAGTCAGCATATTGCCCCCAACAATCCGGGTCCTCATTTTACCCACCTCGGAAGGATGGAAGGCTGAGTCAACCTTGAGCCGGTGAGATTTGAACAGCCGAACTGCAGAACTGCAGTCAGCTGAAGTAGCCCGCAGTGCTGCATTTAACCACTGCGCCACTTCGGCTCTATAACCACATGGGACTGAACACGTGACTGCAAAACAAGTTCCCCCCCCCCCCAAAGGTGAAAGTCAAGAGAATCTTCCTGGCTTCAAGCAAACCCAAAGCAAACATGTTGGCAGATTTCAAAGAGTTGTAAAGTCTTCTTTGCAACAGCATTATTTCATACTCAGTGGTAACTGAATCCTCACCCAATTCCTTCTCCTCCTTCTTGGCTTCCAAAGTACCCGAGATACAGGGGCAGCCAACTTCATGTCCACTTTTATTCTATCCCAATCGAGATATTTGAAAGTTCTTCCTCAGCAGGCACAACCTTGTTCTACATCCATGTTTCTCAACCTGGGCCCCTTGAAGATGTGTGGACTTCAATTCCCAGAATTCTGGAAGTTGACGTCCACCCATCTTCAAGGGGCCATGATTGAGAAACCCTCTTCTATACAATCCATCAAGCTACTGTAAAACCAAAAGAATGCATGAGAGGCACATTCAACAGAGCCCACATCGGCACCTTCTTGAACTGCTGGAGCTTGAGAAAAATCATCTTCCCTCTTTTAAAAGATTGGCCTCACAGCGTGAAACACTGGACCCACTTTGGCAAATTGCCGTGCTAATTAATACAAGGTTCAAAAGCATTCCTAATTTACCATTAATATCTACAGCAATCACCGCCTCGTACCCAGTGGGAACAGAGAGGAGGGTGGCAGAGTCTAAAATCATTCTGCTGAAAAAGGATGGATGGAGGCTTTAAAAGCTGCTGATGATTACCAGCTCTTCTTACGTAGGCAGGCGTGTGGGTGAACGTGTGGGGGAAGCTGGAAGAAAGAACACTGAATTTATTTCTAGAAATGCACGGCAATTTTGGAGGAGGGAGAAGGAAGTGGGTGTCTCTCACCTCCTTTGCTGCTCTCACAGCCCCAAAATGGTTATTTTTAAAGGAAGAAAGGCGGAAGATAAAAGGTTGATTGTGCAGGGAGGGGATGCAAACCGGAGGGGGGGGGGTTCTCCTCCAGAGCCCACCAATCTCTGCAGCTTAACCAAGGGGCAGAGAGGCACAAGTGGGTCTGCCCGATGCTAATCTCATTATTTATTCCTTTGATTTATATAACTACCCATCTCACTACGACATGACTAGCTGGCTGGCTATAATACAGACTATTCTAGCAGTTTTCTCCAGGCTGCAAAATTCTCCTCTGAAAATGCATTTCACTTCCCAACACCTCCAGACTGTACATTTGAGGGAATGCATCACCCTGGTAGGAGGCACAATCATGTGAGTTGCACTCCAATAGCGTCAAGGAGACACGTTGTGTCTCTGCTGATGGACAAGTTTCTCATTTAGATATAATTAGGATACTCCAGGCTGAAATTATCCTATTTTGGACACACGAAGGGAAGACCCAACTCTCTGAAGACAGTTCTAATGCTGGGAAAGAAAGAGAAGAGGACAACCAGAATAAGGGCAGAGGGAGGCGATTACAGCAGCAACGGGTCCACTGTTGGAAAAGCTGAAGGATCAGTTAGGGACAGATCATCACAAAGAACATCTACTGTATCTGGTTTCTAAGGGTCAACAATGATTTGATGGTGGTATGTAATCATCAATCTAGGAAAACTATGGCGAAAAGGTCATTGTTGGAGGGGATGTTGACTACCTCACACTTTACAAAGCCCCACAGCAGCTTCAAAGACCAGGAGGCCAAAAGATGAGAGTCTTCTACTCTTTCATCATGCAATGTATGGCATCTCTGGTTTCTCCCAGTGGTTCACAACACATCACTTCTTCAGGAAGGTGCACAAGGGGAATCTTGTTCTTGAGAAGTAGTTGGAAAACTACTCCTTCCCCTGAAGAATTTTTTCTGCCAGGAAAAGCAAGGGAGAACTTCAAAATACTATTGTTTTTCTATCTTATTCTCATTCTAAAAATTCTTCAGAATTTTGTCTTGCAGATAGATTTGAGCTTCCTTTATGGTGGGAGTTTATTCCATCCTGCTGAAGCCTCCCTGGATGCTCCTTCTTCCCAGTCCTAAAAAAATGCAAGAGGGAGATCCACTCTCTATGTTCTCTTAGATTTTAATGGAATTGTGGGAAGCCAGGGAAGCCACAGTAATTTCAAATAGAAGTCTTTCATCACAGCAAAATAAAAATAAATAAATAAATAAATAAACATAAAGGAAAAGAGGAAAGAAATTACAAAATAATATTTTGCTCCACCTCTAATGTTGGTCCACATACTTTCCCTACAATAAAGACTCCGTTTTCACAACCCTGTAATCCCTTAATTTGGGGTAGAACTGGGGCAACTGGATGAAGCTGAGATTTTACTGTCCGGACGACTTTCCTGACGCCACACAGAGTTCGCAGTTTGGGGGGGGGGGTTTGCATCCACGGAGAGAAACATCTGCTGCTCCCTAGGATTGAACTCCCAGCCTTCTGAGTGACAGGTGAGCATCTTCACCACTAGCCACCACGCTGCTCTATATGGGCAATACAATACAGGAGATAAAATAATAAATTAAGATAAATCCATAATAAAATCACCAGCTTCCAACAAGCCAATAGGGGAAGCTAGATTCACTTAATGACCACATGACTCACTTAAGAGCTGCAGTGATTCACTTAGCAGCTGTAGCAAGAAAGTTTGTAAAATCTAAGGTGACCAGATTTTCAGATTGGAAAAGAGGGACACCCTTGACCGGGGGGGGGGGGGGGGGGGCTTGATTAAAAAAAATTTTTTTTGTCAAAAGGTCACCCCAGGACACTGAAACCAGCATAAATACGAATCTGTTGCCAAACAAAATTTTGATCACGTGACCATGAGGATGCTGCAACGGTCGCTAAGTGTGAAAAATGGTCGCAACGGTCGCTAAGTGTGAAAAATGGTCTCAACGGTCGCTAAGTGTGAAAAATGGTCATCAGTCACTTTTTTCAATGCCATTGTAACTTTGGTCACTAAATGTTTTCCCCCTCCTCGAGACTCCTCACTTCTTCCTTCATTCCTCTTGCTTATCTACCTTCACCTTATCTGTCTTCTGCTCTTTCCCTCTCTTCCTTCCTTCCTCCCTCCTTCCATCCTCTTCTTTCCTCACTCACTCCCTTCCTCCTTTTTTCTCTTCCTTCCTCCTTCCATTCTTTATACGATATAAAATTCAATGAGGGTGAAACACACCAAATCTGGCAAAGCTGCCTTGCACCAACCTGGCCTGCCCATAGAATAGCAGCCACTTTGAGACACATAAACCTGGTCTGAACATATTGCATCACAAAGATTTGCAAAGATCACATTTGCAAAAAGGAACATTTCTTGTAGTAAATACATTTTATAAACAATTTAAAAGTAAAAATCCCCCCAAAATAATAAAAAGGTATTCTATAAATAAAAGAAATCCTTAAAAACCATTGTTAAGTATTACACCAGCAATAATTTATACTGTCACCATTTCAAACTATCATCAGAAATACGAATCCGTTGCCAAACATCAACATTTTGATCGCGTAACCATGAGGATGCCACAACGGTCGCTAAGTGTGAAAATGGTCGCTAAGTGTGAAAAATGGTCATCAGTCACTTTTTTCAATGCCATTGTATCTTCCTGATTATTAAAAGTGCAAATTCACTCAGTGTCAATCATGACTCCTGAGTCCATTTCAAAGTATTGTGCATAGAAATTTTAAAAATGGCTTGTTTCAATTTATTTTGGATAGAATCTTTTTTTAAATAGTCTAAGACAATTTAAAAAAAGAATCAACACAGAATACCACTATTTTAAAAAATCATATGCACAATAAATAAAATATTATTTTAAAATACATTGAGCCTATACTCCTTACAGTAAATGACTCATCTGGAAACAAGCCAATAGCATTTTTTGTGCTTTCAAATTTACAGATGTTCCAAAATCAGCTTAAAGTCCAAATATTTAAAGACCACCCCCCTCAAAGCTATCTTACCAGAGCTTTAAATATCTTCTGGGGAGGCCCTGTAATCCCATTCATGACAAAGGTAGGGCTTTCTCAGGAGGAAGGTTTCAGCTGGTGCCCATCCTTTGGAAACCTCCTCCAGAGCAGGGAGCCCTAACCTGCTGTCCATTCAGGAAGGCTGTACAAATTATTCTGTCTTCTAGAGCCATTGGGATTTAATATGGTTTTATCACTGGATTTTCTTTTTTATTGTTTTTGTGGAATTGTTACAATGATTTTATAATAATCTAATTTTATTTGGCATTTTTGTTGCTGTAAACTGCTGAAAGCCCCTGATAGAATACAAATTATTTAATAATAAATTAAAAAAGCTGGATGCAAGATATGAAAACATTGCAAACTATTGTTCAAGATAATTTGAGAAAAGGGAATCATTTACCAAGAGTGCTAATAACTACTGCTAAGTTATATAGCAAATCAGATACTAAGGCCTAATGCCACAGAGGGGAGAGAAATTCATAAGTTTTCAAGATTTCCTGCACTGCTTCAAACATATACACTTAATACCAATGAATCCACAGCTATTATTTGATACAAGAAGATGGGTATGGAGAACGGAAAGAAATTTAAATTAATAAAAAAGATGCCACTGAAATCATCTGTTTTAAATTATAATCCCTCTTCCTGACAGTGGATCAATAAAAAAAGATTATGCCCAATTCAAACTGGAAAAATACATTTAGCTCAAAAAAATAAGATCGTCATGGTGATGAAAGAACATGGCAAGTATCCCTAGGAATTATTTGTCTCCAGGCAAATAAGGAAATACCTGTTGCTCTGGTCTTTAATGCAATTCTTGCTTAAGGCAGAGCCCTCCCCCGAAAAAATGCTTCTGCCGGGCTGCGAGAGCCACGTGGAAGTTGTCTGCACGGCTGAAAAACGGACTGTTTGCTGGGCTGGGAGGAGGAGACAGCCCCCTGCCTTCTCCCCCTTTGGCTTTGCGGAGTTCACAGCCAGCACGGGCGGCAAGTCTGGATGGAACCACGTGGAAGTTCTCTGCACGACCGGCAGCCGCTTTTTACTCCCGAGTAAAAATTTTACTCGGGAGTAAGTAAAATTTACTCCCGAGTAAAACTTTTTACAAAACATGATTTATTTTACTCACCACCAGTAAGCGCAGCTGCAACCCCAACAAGAAAGACAAAATAAAATGGAGACTCGCGCATGCGTCCTCAGCTAAGGAGTCCAGCCAATCAGTGAGCTGGTTGGCCAGCTCACTGATTGGCTGGAGTCCAGCCAATCACATCAGTGAGCGGCAGGCTGGGCTGGCTTAAATTTGTAGGTAGCATAGAACAGAACGATGAGCCAGCCCAGCAGCTGATGGGCGGGAGCTGCGAGCGCCAAAAAAAGCGTGCCTTTTTAAAAAGTGGGCGGGACGCGGGAAAATGCATCAAAAAGCGGGGGTGTCCTGCCAAAAGCGGGATGTCTGGTCACCTTAGTAAAATCAGATGCAATTCACTTAACAACCACCTTGCTTAATAATTGAAATTAATTGTGGTCATAAATTGAGGACTGTCTGCATCAATGCATATTTCCACTGCAGGAGAAGAAAGATGACCTCCAGGGCAGTTCATGGGCCAATGAATCTACCACTGAGAGTCACTTTCTGTAAGAGGATCAGTCACGCAAATTTGATTAATAACTCCCTTTTTACGATCCTGAAATCCCTTAATTCAGGGTAGAGTTGGGGCTACTGAATGGAGCTGAGAATTTACTGGCCTTCCTGATGCTTATGTGGAGTTTGCAGGAAATATTTTCTCTTGTGCCCTATAAGAGAAACATCTGTCGCTGCCTAGGATTGAACTCTCAACCTTCCGAGTGGAGACGAGCGCCTTCACAACTAGGCCACCACGCAGCTCCTACTTTCCTTATGACAGGCTAAGAAAATCAGACTGACATTTTAAACAATTCAGAACAAAGAAGCTGGGCCCTTTTGAGCATCACACCACTATTCCCCAGGTCAAGGGAAAACTATGTCAAGATGCCTACAAGTTGCCCTGGTTGCTGTAATCAATTGGCTCCTAGTGAATACTTTGGGAAAATATAGCTCAAATGAGCTGCCAGAAAAATTCCTGCTTAATGCAAAAGCTTTTCCAAGTTACATTTAGATGCAAATTGAGACTTAAAACTATTTTTCTGGAAATACAGCTGCTTCTCTCCTCTCTGGGGTAGATCTGCCCATATCAGTTCCTTTATTCCTTCTCTCCCCCCCGCTCCCACTCCTTTATTTATTTTATTGATTTAATTACAATGCGTGTTTTAAGAATTATTTTTTTAAAAAAACTACACATATTTTTACAGATCTTTTTTTAAAATACAAATGTCTGCCTAACAAATGTATATTTTAAATTCTCCACTATAAAGCATCTTAGCAATTACTTTTTATTAATAGAGCCATTTTATATATTTCTTTTAATAGCCTTGATTTATTTTGATTAGTGAACCTCGCTGCAAAATTTGGAGTACATATTCAGAAAAATTATTTGTGCCTGTGAACTGATGCAAAAGGGTAAAATTCGATACATCTGCATCAAAAGCTGAAAAAATAAATACCACCTCTCTCTACCCAAATAAAGGGAAAACAGTCATCTGTTTTTTCCCTAAAAGATATGATTCGGACCACTGAGGGGGGTTCCAGCATTGCTGCAAATCCAGAACAAGAAGCATTTCAAGCTTTGAAACTAAACTGCACTGAATAATTTGCTGTTGTTATCAGTCATTAAGTTGTGTCCCAACTCTTTGCGACCCCCATGGAGCACAGCAAGCCAGGCCCCCATGGCCTCCATGGTCTCCCAAAGTTTGCCTGAATTCATGTTCATTGTGTCAATGACACTATCTAACCATCTCCTCTTCTGCAGTCCCCTTCTCCTTCTGCCTTCTATCAGGGTCTCTACTCCAAGGAATCCTCTCTTCTCCTTAGGTGGCCAAAGTATTTGAGCTTCAGTTTCAGTATCTGTCCTTCCAAGTAATAGTCAGGGTTGATTTCCTTGTAGGAGTACTGAATAATACAGGTCCAGAAATATGTGAACATACAATTGGACAGTCTGCTCTGGAATAGAAATGGAACATTCTGGAAGAAAGCAGAACGTCAGAACATTCCAGAGCTTGTTCTGCTTTTCAAACTGGATTCAACAATGTTTCTAAGGGAAACTATCTACCATTCCTGACCTCACCAAGGGGGATCTACATGCTGCCAAAGAATTTAGCAAAGCCTAAAACATAGCTTAACAATCAGTGTGATGCAATATTTTTTCTATTGACAAATAATTCTATACTGATGTAGACGTATTTTTGGTACAGCTGCATTGAGCTCTTGTCCATAAACATGTATTACCGTATTTTCACCCATATAACCCGCGGGTTATATGCGTTTTTTACATGCACAGCGCCCCCCTGCGGGGTATAAAAGTGGGCGGGGTATACGTAAAATATTTTACACAGATTAACTAAAGGGAGAGCTTGGGACGACCACTTTCCTCGCGGCAGTGGGCTGGCTCGGCGGCTCGGGCTCCTTTTCTCCCTTTTCCTGCTTGGGTTTCGGGACGCCTTCGTGAAAACCCCACCCCTGGCTATGGGCGAAGCGACCAGGAAGAAGCAGGAGGTGAGAGGAAGCCCGGATTCTGCAGCTCCTCGCCTTCTCTGGGCTTGGAAGTCCGGCAGGAAGGGAAGGGGAGGAGGCGGCGGCACGGCTGTGGCTCCGTTTTCACACACACACACCCTCCCTTCTTCTGCTTTGCTCTGTGAAAGGGCTTCACTGCCGAAGCATTTTGGTTTAAAAAAAAACAAACACAACACCGTCCCTTTCTCTCTCCAGTTAACAGGGCCAACCCAAGTGGTGCATTTTATCTGGGGGACGACACACACACACACACACACACACACACACGACACGTGCGGCAGGAGGAGCGGCGTCCTCCGCGCTCTCGGCTGCCACAAACGCCACGCAATGAGGGAATCTCCTTTGGGGGGGGGGTGAGACGCTGACAGAAAAAGGGCAAGCAGTGGCCGCGTGAGGCGGCCTTGAGAGCTCCAAACGACCTACCGTACTGGCTGGCGAGGTTAGTTCTCTAAAGGCCGTTGAAAGCTCCGGGGAAACCCCTTTTTCCGCCCTCGGAGCCCCCGGTGCTTCCTCAACCCCCCCCCACACTTTTTCCTCTTTGGTTCACCCCACCCCCACCCTCAAGGGCTAAACATTAATTTTGTGCTCTTCCACCATATTTGATTTTGATTTGATTTTATTTAGCATTTATAGGCCGCCCTTTTCCCTGAGGGGACTCAGGGCGGCTTACAATAGTAAGGGAAGGGGAGTGAAAGACAAAATACAGAAAAAAAAATGTGAGATAACTAAAAGGTACTAAAACACAACATTCACTCAGCATTCGGGAGGGGCAAGAAAATTTATCCCCAGGCCTGACGGGCTAGCCAGATCTTGAGGGCTGTGCGGAAGGCCTGGACTGTGGTCAGGGTACGAATCTCCACGGGGAGATTGTTCCATAGCGTCGGAGCAGCAACTGAGAAGTAGCAACCATATGTTGACAATAGATCCTATTTTTATGTTGAAAGCTCTATACAGAGATGGTGTTTACTTCCTAGCAGAGTAAAGACTGCTAGAACGAACTTCTGCAAAAATATAATCACTATTTTGCTATTGATTTCCCTGAATCTGGAATCCAATTATAAGTGTGTATAACAAAACTGGGCCACCATGATACCAGGTAATACATGTGGCAGTCACACCATAGAAACACACTATTATCCAACTTGTTAGAGTTCTCTGTACTCTTTTTCTGAATTCAATTAGCTGCAAAGTGCAAACTTCCATGTATTATTATATTATTTGTTATTATATGTCAATATTTACAGGTCACTCCTATCCAAGCAACTAATAAGCTACACCACCAGTACAAAGCAGAGTTAAAAAACAATAACAGTTGTGTTTTTTTTAAAGCAGATGATCAAGAGAAAAAAAGAGCTGACATTCAGGGAAAAAGGGAAGATCCGTTACCAAAGCAACAAAAAGGAAACGCTTCAGTCCAGAAGATGGAGGAGCATTACAAAAATACCTCAGACACCCCCATAGTTCAGATGAACAAAGAAGGGGGAGGATAGCCACAATCAGACTGGTAAGATCATATGTCTAAATAAAAACACAGGTAGTCCTCACTTAATGACCACAACTAAGACCAATAACTCTGTTTCTAAGGCCCACGAATGCTAAGCGGTAAATCACGTGATCTCAATGATATTATGACCTTCGTTTCCATTCAGTTGTTAAGGAAGTCAGTGCAGATAAACATTGAGACCTGATTGTTCTTCTGTGTTCTCTATTAAACCTTCTTGTTGGAAGTCTCCTATGAAACACTCAGGTGGCAATCATGTGACTGTGGGATGCTGTGATGGTCTTTAAGTTTAAGGACCAGTTGCTAAAGCTAAACCACTATAACTTTGAATGATGGTTAAACAAAGCAGTTGGCCAGTGAAAGGAGCCAACGTCACGACAACACAACATGCGGTCTCGACTGTCCGAGACCGCCGTTGACACTTTTGCCACTGGACGGTCCAGCAGGATCTAAACCATCCTGGAGAGATGGTGATCAGGAAGATAAAGTTTTGCTGGTCTCAGGGACACCGCAAAGTCCCTGATTGACCCAAGGGAAGCGCTTCAAACCGGCGGCAAACAGGCAGCCCCCAGGCTACGAAGTCGGAGACGGCTCCAGAAGGAAGGAAGCGAAAGTGAGTCCATCGGGTGAGGTTTTTTTTTTTTACTCTGAGAAAGATTGCTCAAAGAAACTTTTTTTAAAAAGATAAATTAGTCCTCTAAGTAAATGAATAAAGCGGCGAATTTAATTCTTATTGGACTGCCTTGGAAAGTTTTTGTTCTTTCTTGTAACGATATTTTGTGGATTGAAGTGATTGTAACGTTTATTTATTTATTTATTTATTTATTATTTATTTATTTATTTATTTGGTAAATTTATAGGCCGCCCAATCCTGAAGGACTCTGGGCGGCTTACAAGGCGAAAAGAAGATAAATTTATAAAAAATAAAGGAAAACAATTTAAAAACATCACACATGCACCCAATCTGATTGGGGCTGTACCCCAGCAATGAGGTCAACAGCCCCAGGCCTGCCGGAACAGCCAGGTTTTAACAGCTTTTCGGAAGGCCATGAGAGTGGGCAAGGTCCGGATCTTTGGGGGTAGCTCATTCCAAAGGGTCGGAGCAACCACAGAGAAGGCCCTCCTCTGGGGAGCCGCCAGCTGACACTGTCTGGCTGACGGCATCTGAAGGAGGCCCACTCTGTGGGATCTCAGCAGCCGTTGGGAGGTGTGTGGCCGAAGGCGGTCTCGCAGGTACCCTGGTCCTAAGCCATGTAGGGCTTTAAAGGTGATAACCAGCACCTTGAATTGCATCCGGAGACCAATAGGAAGTCAGTGCAGCTCGCGGAGGATAGGTGTAACGTGGGTGTACCTTGGTACACCCAATATCGCTCGCGCGGCTGCATTCTGGACTAGTTGCAGTCTCCGAACGCTTTTCAGGGGTAGCCCCATGTAGAGCGCATTACAATAGTCAAGCCTTGAGGTGACAAGGGTGTGAGTGACCGTTTGAAGTGCCTCCTGATCCAAATAGGGCCGCAACTGATGCACCAGGCGAACCTGGGCAAAGCCCCCCCCCCCTGGTCACAGCCGACAGATGGTGGATCCAGGAGGACCCCCAAGTTGTGGGCCCTCTCTGAGGGGTGTAAATTCTCACACACACACCCCCAGAATCAAGGATGGACTATCTGGACTGTCCTTCGGGGGCAGCATCCACAGCCACTCAGTCTTGTCAGGATTGAGTGCAAGTTTGTTCACTCCCATTCACATCCTGACAGCTTCCAGGCATCGGCACATCATGTCCGCCGCTACACTGAGCTGGCACGGGGCAGAGAGATACAATTGCGTATCATCCGCATATTGATGGTAGTTAACCCCGTGCTGTCGAATGATCTCACCCAGCGACTTCATGTAGATGTTAAATAGGAGGGGGGATAAGATCGAACCATGCGGCACACCACATCTAAGGGGACGAGGGGTTGCCTTTGCCCCCCCGACCAACACTGACTGCGACCTGTCAGAGAGGTAAAAGGAGAACCACCGTAAAATGGTGCCTCCCACTCCCACCTTTTCCAGCCATCGCAGAAGGATACCATGGTCGATGGTATCGAAGGCCGCTGAGAGGTCAAGGAGCACTAGGATAGAGGAATGTCCCATATCCCTGGCCCACCAGAGATCATCGGTCAGTGCGACCAAAGCGGTTTCAGTGCTGTACCCAGGCCTGAAACCAGACTGAAAGGAATCTAGGTAATCCGCTTCATTCAAGGTCCATCGGAGTTGGAGCGCCACCACCTTCTCGACAACCTTCCCCAAAAAAGGAAGGTTGGAGACAGGACGGTAGCTCTTAAGAATAGCTGGGTCAAAGAAGGCTTCTTGAGGAGGGGTCTTACCACCGCTTCCTTCAAAGGTTGCGGGAAAGATCCCTCCTGTAAAGACGCGTTCGTAATCGTCTGGAGCCAGCCTCGTGTTACCTCTCTGCTGGTCGAAACCAGCCAGGAGGGGCATGGGTCCAGTAAACAGGTGGAGGCACTCATCGCTCCCATGGCCTTGTCCACTTCCTCAGGAATGACAAGCTCGAACTCATTCCAGGAAGTCTGATCAAGACTCTCCCTCGCATCTCCGCTGGTACTGCCCAAGTGGAGTCCAGGTCTGCCCGAATCTGAGTGATTTTGTCCGACAGAAACTGAACGAACTCCTCAGCTCTTCCCTGTAGGGGTTCCCCTACATCCTCACCTTTGTAGAGGGAGCGGGTTACCCTAAACAGGGCGGCTGGGCAAGATTCTGCGGATGCAATAAGAGCGGAAAAATGTACACATTTTGCCGCCCGTATCGCCACTAAATAAGTCCTGATGAAGGTTCTTAATAGTGTTCGGTCAGATTCGGAGTTACTAGCCCTCCAGCGTCACTCTAGGCATCTCTTTTGGCGCTTCATCTCCCGGAGTTCCTCGGTAAACCAAGGTGCCCTCCTGGATCCACTGCTGCAGAGAGGCCGCAAAGGCGCAATCCGATCCAGTGCCTCAGCCGCCACAGCATTCCAGGCAGCGACCAAGGACTCTGTCAGATTGTGGACAAGGGAGTCAGGTATCTCTCCAAGCTCCTTCTGAAATCCCAATGGGTCCATCAGGCGCCTGGAGCGGAACCACTTAATCGGCTCCACCTCCCTGCAATGGGGGAGAGGTATCCCAAAGTCAAGCCTCAGCAAGGAGTGATCTGACCATGACAAGAGCGAGATCTCTATTCCCCTTAATTCAAGATCACATCTCCACTGCCCCGAGAGAAATACAAGGTCGAGTGTGTGTCCCGCTCTATGAGTCGGACCCTGAACTACTTGGGTCAAGTCTATGGTTGTCATGGAAGCCATGAACTCCTGCGCCCCATCAGAGTGTTCACCTAGAGATGGCAGGTTAAAATCCCCCAGTACCATTAGTCTGGGGAACTCCACCGCCAACCCGGCTACTGTCTCTAGGAGCGCAGGCAGGGCTGTTGTGACGCAGCTGGGGGGGTAGGTACGTCAGAAACAAGCCCAATTGAGCCTCTAGGTCCAACTTCAAGAGGACCCCCCACAATCTCTGGGGCAGGGATCCTGCGAGGAACTAACGACCTTCGGATAATAACTGCCACTCCCCCACCCCTTTACTGGTGTCGCGGTTGGTGGAGCACCTGGAACCCTTCTGGGCACATTTCTGAGAGGGGGACTCCTCCCTCTTGGCCCAGCCAGGTTTCAGTAATACATGCCAGGTCTGCCCTCTCGTCTAATATTAAGTTCCGGACGAGGGGAGCTTTATTTACCACAGACCTGGCATTTAATGACAGCAACCTGAGACCAGGGCCCTGATCTCCTCTGTCACCAGGTCCTTGAGTTGAGATTGAGGGGCCGGAACAAGGGATCGCTGTGATGTAGCGAGCCCTTCTTCCCTGGTAATGGCAAGCCCTACAGCTCCCGTCATATCTGCCCCTCCCAGTCGTAACCAAAATGCTCCGACTCTCCCCCATCCCCGTAGACCCTCCCCCCTCCCCCATGGCCCCCATTCTTCCCGGCAGGCCGCACGTACCATTCATTATAGGACGGGAGGCGGATCTGCGCCCCCATCCACTTCTGCTTCTGCACTCAGTGGAGGGGGCTCCAGGCCGCATTCTCAGTCTTATCATATGTACCACACACACACTCTCCTCATACACACCCCATGATAATCATTAAAAAAGAATACAATAATATAATAAGTTAGTTAATATAAAAGTGGGTACATTCTCTCTTCATCCATACATTCATGCACTCAACAGACAGGCTAAAAACGCAGTTCTTAATTCCGCAAAGGCGGTTGGCGCAAGTTCGAGTGGCTGGGACCAATAAAGATTTGGGAGGGAGAGTTCCTCATTCTCTCTTTTCCCTCCTGCGAGGCCTGGAAAAGTGCAAAAAAATCTGAAAGTCTGAGGTGGCTGAGGCGGCTTGGGGGGGGGTGCCAGTTGGAAGGGGCGCTGGATCCCCGTCTGAGTCTTTTTCGTTTTGCGTCGTCTCCTTCTGTGAGGGCCATATGACATGGGGCAAAACGCAAAAGCTACCGGCATGACAAAGGATCTCCATAGTCGTTGCAGCAGCCGGAGCGGCGAACAGCAAAAGTCCCTCGCGATGGTGTTGTCCGAGAGATCAAACAGAAGAGAAGAAGGAAGTGAGGCCACATCCGGAGCCAGGAATGGCGGCAGCCGAGGAAGATGGTCGCTCGATCCCCGGGTGCACCGACTCCCCAAAATGGTGACAGCGAAGACGAGATGGTTGGAGAGGCAGCGCCGTCCAAGGAGGCGCACCCGGGATAGCAGCGGATGGCAGCAACAACAGCAAAAGAGAAACGTTTCTTGTTTCTCCGCTTGAAGTGAATGGATTGATTTTTTTCCTCTATTTTTTTACCACCTTATTTTTTGGCTTAAATTAAAATTCTCTTTTTTATTTTAACAAATTCTCCCTTCTATTTATTATTAAATTCTACCAAAGATAATTAAAAAAATTTGTTTTCCTTAAAATTGAGAAAAGTATGGAAAGTATGAAAAAGTGGAATCTGTCATTCGGAAGCCAGAGTCTAAAGTTCTTTCTTTGAAACAATGTATCCTTTGTTCATTCCTATTTGATCTTACTGACTTTGTAACTGAAGGGTTTACAACTTGCTTACAAAATTTGATAAAGAGTCAAGGGCACGAATTGCTTTTTGCAGGTGCTCTTGGAAAATATTTTGGCAAGAGAAGGAAAAGGAAAGAAAAAGATAAGAACTCTTCTCCTTTGAAGAGTACAAAAGAACTTGTGCTTAAGATTTTATATATATATATATATATATATATATATATATATATATATATATATATATATATATATATATATACATACATACATACATACATACATACATACATACATACATACATACATAAATGTGTGTGTGTGTATACACACACATACACACACACACACACACACACACAAAAGAAGCTTGGAAGGCTAGAGTGGCAGTGGTTATCAGACTCTTTTTTTTCTTTTTTTTTCTACTTCACTTTTTTTGGAAAAATTGATCAATATCCAGATGAGGAAACCTTAAAATTTCAAAACATCCTGGCTGGAATTCAAAATATTTTAGAAGGATTTGGGAGATTTGAGAAGAAGTTGGATAGACTATAGTTTATCACAGCAAAAGATGATGGGGTTGGAGCCCCAAAAATTAAAGAAGAGAATGAAAATATAGAAGATAAAGACAAGACAATAAATGAACTTATTAATGGAGCAAATATGGGTGAAAGCGGAAAGAAGGGAATATGGAAAAGTGAACTTGACAATTTGGAGCTTTATCCCAGATTTCAAGATACAGGAGGAAAAAAAAGGTAATAATAATGGAGTTAAGCGGAGAAACCTATTCAGAAATAAGTTTGACAACCAAAGACAAGCTAAGGTTAATAACAATTCAAGGGCAACGAGACTATTTGAGAGATCTTTCAAGCAATAAAGTGCGGAGAGAAGTTTATAAAAACTTTATAAAGGAGCTGAAAAGAGAATTGACACAACAACTGGCAAGAGAGATAAGACTGTTTTGCTACTGGAAAGATACAGATTGATAATGAAAGTTGAAAAAGTTAGCTAATTTTTTAGTGATTAATAAGTAGGGATTTCAGTATTTTGTAGACTGTTTTAGATTATCATTGAATGTTTATTCGTTAACATATAATTAACTATGACAACAATAATGAAATGATAATCTTAATTAGTATAAGTAACCTGGCTATAAATTGTAAATTGGGACTTGGTGAAATGACCTATAAATTTTATTAATAAATTTTTGTTTAGATCTTGTTATAAAGGTATAATTAATTTGGGTCTGAAGAGAGGAGATGTGATATAAATAGTAAATAATTTTTTTTGTTAACCACAATAATAACAAGGAAATGTTAATGGATATTTTTGGTGATTAATAAGTAGGAATGTTAGCATTTTGTAGATTGTTTTACATTCTTATTAATTGTTCATCTTGTTAACATATAATTAACTACGATAATAATAATAATAAAATGATAACCTTAATTAGTAAAAATAACTTGGCTATAAATTGTAATTTGGGACTTCGGGAAAAGACCTATAAATTTTATTAATAAATTCTTGTTTAAAGCTTGCTATAAAGTATAATTTCTTTTGGGCCTTATGAGAGCAGAGGTGATATAAATAGTAAATAATTTTTAGTTAACTACAACAATAACAAGGAAATGTTAATGGATAATGTTTAATGATATATATGTGTGTGTTGTACTAGTAAAAGCAAATTGGATATAAGCTTTAAACTGTGAGTTGGGGGAAAGGGGGGGGGATACTTAGATATCTTACTAACTGACTTTGTTTCAGAATATGTTATAAAGATGTAATGTTATTGGAGGTTTATTGAAATTGCGAATGAATTCCAGTAGGTGGTTGTGTCTTTAAATACAAATGATTTTAGATAAAAGCACATTTAAATAATTGTAATTAAATGAGAATTGTGGTACAGTGATAGCAAAATACATAATTTTTTTTATTTAAAATGTAAAACTCAATTTGAATGAAGTATATTTAATGATTGTGGAAGAAACGCACGAAATGTATTTGTAACCAATCAACAGGCTTTCTACAAGATGTAACAAAAGATGATTCTTTTTTTGTGATTTTGTTTAATTAAAACAATAAAACTTTTTTTTTTAAAAGCAGTTGGCCAGCAATGACCACCTGTAGTTTTTAATCTTTCGTGGAATCTATTTCCAAAAATATCACTCAAAATCAAGATTGGCAAAGGCTATCAACATTTTGGCCCTATCAGGCAAATTGACATTAAAAAGTCTATCATGCTGGGAGTCATCAATAGAAAAAGGAGAAGGGGACACCCTGGTACCTGTTGGCTGGACCATATAAAGCATGACACAGAAAGGCCGTGGTGGAGCTGAAGGAGGCTAAAGAAGCTTCTTGGATGAGAAGCGAAACATCATCAAAGAGAAACAAGAAAGTCCAGTTGATGCTTTGGGAAGGAGGCCATGTGAAGCAGAAGGGCATGGATAGTGGTCAAAGGTTGGACATGATTCAATGGCCGACAACTATGACAGGGTCTATTTCTTGGTCTGGTCTTCCTTGCAGGGCTTACATGACAACATATCTGGACAGTAACATGGTCCTCCATCTCAACAATTAACCACCCTTTACAAGGTTTCCCTGTTCAGTTGTGCCTGAATTTAGGGCACAATGCTCCTCTCCGTTTCTTAGCCAAGGGAGTCAGCCTTCTCCAAAGACGTATTCCTATGCTCATGTGGCCAGCATGACTGTACGCCGAGGCCCATGGGACTGTTACCTTCCCACCAAAATGGTACCTATTGATCTGCTTGTATCTGCCTGCTTTCGAACTGCTAGGGGAACACGAGCTGGAGCAAGAATGGGAGCTCGCCCCCTTGCAAGAAGCTCAGGTCTTGAACCTGGACTGTCAGTTTTCCAGCTGAGAAACTCAGCGTCTTTAACCACTGAGTCTTTAGGAAAGTATATTTAGAACTGTAACTGTTAATTGATATAATGATATAGTTCATTTCTTTTTTATGTTTTTAAAGCAATGCCTCATTTTTGTTCGTACATGCATTACAGCTATTTTATTACTATATATGAGCTTTGTTTATTTTTCTGATTTTTAAAAAAGCAATTAAAAAAGTCTGTGTGTACTTTTCCCCATCCAATCCCTAATTCCTCCTCCCCCAAAGTGGAGACACAACTGGATAGCATCCATGTACTGGAGATACCTCACTCGGTGCCACAGAATGATCTCTCCAGTAGCTTCAAGCAGATGTTTCCCAGGAGAAGGACCAAACTTGGAAGACAAAGAGCTCAGACTTTCTATCCCCATACCTGGAACTGGCCATTCAGCAAGGAGAACCAACATTACATACCTCTTCCTCCTTCTACCTCTTGCAACCACCATAGGAGAATGGCATTGTGGATGGTACTGATGTAGCAAGCGTGGGGATCCTGATGATGTTACCTAGTTGGTAATGAGACATCTGCCAGACCCCTCAGTTCAACCTTAAGCTACAAATATTCTTTAGATCTAGGCAGATCAAGGAAGATCTATCACTACTCTCTCCCAGACCAGAAGAAGCCTTCCCTTCCACTACCCTAGGCCCATCAGAGGTGATCTCCAAGAGCAAGACATGCAGTTTCCATTGATACTAGACAGGTGAGTATTAAACAGTGAACTTCACACATTTATTCAAAATTCAGCTCATCTCTTAATTTGTTGAAATGGCTTAATTTGGAGTACCTGTCTCCTATTCCATTAAATTAAAAAAGCACATTATTCAGCCCTTATTATACCATTTTACAATGTCTTTACTCAGACATCATCACTGATATAAAGGATGAAATTAGTGCTCATTTGCCTTGTGAGTAAAACATAAATCATAACAAAAAGTTTGACCCATGAAGATGAGGTTTCACGGTATCTCAAAAACCCGAAGAGAGGAAATTTCAGGCTTTGTGTCCATCCATTCTTCATCAAAGGGGCTTCAACAAACTTCAACACAAAAAGCTGAGCTGTAATCTGTCCAGTTACACCAGATCTTCTGACTTGGACATTAACATACCTAATTGCATAATTAACTCACTGTCATCTTCTACACAATTCATCAAACCACACAATGACCAAATAGCCTGGATGTCCACAACATGGAAAGCCAAAATTCAGTCCAGCTAACCTTAGCATGCTGAATAAGTGTACCTCCTTGAACCTAGTCTGGCTTAGCAAGTTGTATAAACACCTTACCTAAGTTATTCAGTTCACCCCTCTTCACATAAGAGACTTCTTATAAACCACATTCCATAAATGTCCACAGTTAATGAAGTAATAATGTTGAGTAAGGAGAACCAAAGTATTCTTCCTGTGGTGGAAGTGGAAGTAGAAAATGTAACATGTTCAGTTCATTAAAACATGTTTCTATCCCTTGCAACCTCTGGGCAGGCAGAGGCTTTCACTCTAGCAGGGCCTCATGTGGACCCCTAAGAAATCCCAAAGAAAGCCCTCCAGGATAAACCTCCCTCAATTGTATGGGGGGAGAAGGTGGCTGAGACACCCACCAGCCGAAGACGATGGGAATATGCTACTGTACTTATAAAAATTATCCCTTGAACTACCCGAACATGGAACAGGGAAATAACCATCAAAGGCTTAATAACAGCTGGATGATACTCAGTTCTGTGCAGCCATTACCAGATGAGTGAAAAAATATTGCTAAAAATTAAATGCTCGAACCTCTGTACAATCATGGTTCAGATCAGGGCCTTGCTTGACTTGATGGAGGAAGCCCTGGTTGAACCCTTCAATTGAAGAAATCAAATGCCTAGACCAGCATAGGGTGAAGACATTAAAAGTTGGGTGTGACATCTTATTAGACATGTAATTTGTATATTTTTGTAGGCTAAAACATATGAAGAAATTGAGTATGTCTAGTCTAATAAAAAGAAGGACTAGAGGTGACATGATAACAGTCTTCCAATATTTGAGGAGCTCCTACAAAGATGAGCAATTCCGGCTATTTTCCAAAGTACCAAAAGGCAAGGCAAGAAACGATGGTTGGAAACTAACCAAAGACAGAAGCAATCTAGAACTAAAGAGAAATTTCCTAATGGTGAGAGCAATCAACCAATGGAACTGCTTGCCTCCAGAAGTTGTGGGTGCTCCATCACAGGAGGTTTTCAGAAAGAGACTGGACAACTATTTGTCTGAGATGGTATAAGATCTCCTGCTCGAGCAGGGGGTTGGACTAGAAGACCTCTAAGGTCCCCTCCAACTCTACTATTCTATGGTCTAGAAATTAAAATGCCATCTTGGTACCTTTTGTCCAAGTTATCTTTCTAAATTTGATGTGGTGCACATGGATTCCAGCCACTGACCAGAGTTCATTCTCAAGGCAGGTTTTCTTTTCCTTTTTTCAAAAACAAGCAATAAAAAACCACCGCTAGTTGCCAAACTGAAGCCGAAAGTCGGGAGGATAAATAGATCAGCTTTGTATCTTGGGCATTTGCCATGTACATTTCAGGCTTAAACTGAACATTTCTAGCTTTCTATATTCTCATTAAACTTGACACAGCGGTTCTAATGAATACCAGCACTTTTGCAAAAAAAAAAAAAAAAAAACATTGCAGCCATGACACTCACTTGCTTTGTCCAAAATGGAAAAGTAGAATGCCCAAATGAATACAAGTAGTCCTCAACTTACAACCATTTATTGAGTGACTATTTGAAATTACAACAGCACTGAAAAAAGGGACGATTGGTTTTCACACTTATGACTATTGCAGCATCCTGATGGTCATGTGATCAGAATTTTGGACAGAGGGGGGAGGGAGGAGCCAACGTCGCGACAACACATCGCACAGACCCGACAGTCCGGGTCCGTCGATGAAACTTTGTCTTTAAACGGTCCAATAGGACCTAAACCGTCTCAAAGAGACGGTGACAGGGAAGCCAAAGCCTTGCTGGTCACAGGGACATCACAAAGTCCCTGTTTGACCCAAGGGTAGTGCTTCCAACTGAGGACAAACAGGCAACCCCCAAGCTGGCATAGTCGGAGACGGCTCCTGAAGGAAGAGACGAAGCGAAAGCATTCCATCTGGTGAGGGTTTTTTTCTTTTTTTACTTTCAGAAGATCCGTGTTAAGAAACTTATTTTTCTTTAAAAAATAATAACAACTAGTCTCCAAAGTAAGAATAAAGTGGCGATTTTGACACTTATTGGACTGCTACTAGAAAATTTCCTGCTCTAGTTAGTAGCGATGTTTTGTGGATTGAAGTAATTGCAACATTTCCTGTCCCGCTGCTTGTAGTCTATGGACTGATCTTTTTTTTCTATTTTTTCCTTTTTACTATCCTAATTTTTTTTTGTTGGCTAAATTAAACTACTTCTCTTACTTCAAATTTTTTTTCCTTCTATTGGTTAAAACTATGAAAGATATTTCAGGGAAAGCAAAAAAAAAAAAAAAACAATTGACTAATTATTGAATCTGCCACCTGGAAGCCAAAGTCTGAACTTTGTTTCTGTTTTGGATACAATGTATCCTTTGTTCTGCTTCACTTGGTTTCACTGACCTTGCAATGGAAGGGTTTGGAATTCGCTTATAATACCTGATAAGACTTAAAGCACAAAACCTGTTTTTGTTAGTGCTTCTGGTAAATATTTTGGCAAGAGAAGGAAAAGACAAGCAAGAATAAAAACCCTCCTATTTTAAAAACTTTGAAAGAACTGGTGTTTAAGATTCAAAATAAATACAGACACATTTCCTAAAATTTTGACAGGCTAGAGTGGCAGATTCCTTTTCCTATTTTTTTTCCTTTATATTTCTTTGCATTTTGAAAAATGGATCAATATTCAGAGGAAGAAAATCTAATAATCCAAAATATCCTGGCTGGACTTCAAAATATTGCAGAAGGACTTAAGAGATTTGATAAGAAATGGGACTGTGTATGGGGTGCTACAGTTAAAGAGGAGTGGATTGGAGACCCAGAGTTCAAAGAAGAGAATGGAAACATAGAAAATAAAGATATGATGTCAGATGAATCCATCAATGGACTAAATACAAGCGAAAGTGAAAAGAAGGGAAGCTGGAAAAGTGTTTTTGACAACTTGGAGCCTTTCTTTCAACTTCAAGATGCAGGAGGGAAAAAAAGAGTGAAAAAGATGGAACTAAGAAGACAAATATATCCAGAAACAAGTTTGATAACCAAAGCTAAGCCTACGTTAATAACAATTAAAGAGCAATGAAACTACATGAGAGATCCTTTAAGCTACAGAGTGCGGACAGAAATGTTAAACTCTGAAAAGATTCTAATAAGAGAAATGACACAACTGCTGGCGAGAGAGAAAGGATTATTTTGCTACTGGAAAGACACTGGCTGATAATGCCAATTGATGATAAAAATTAGCTAATTTTTGATGGTTAATAAGTAGGGATTTTAGTATTTTGTAGACTCTTATAGGTTATCATTGAATGTTCATATATCATGATATTAACAATGAAAGGATAACCTTAATTAGGATAAATAACCAAGCCACACATTGCAATTGAGTTTTGGTGGTATGATAAAGCCTATAAATTTGTGTTTCAGACCTTGCTATGAAGCTATAAATAATTTGGATTAGAATAAGAGGTGATGTGACGTAAATAGCAAACAATTGTTTTCTTTTCTTTTCTCTGTCTTTCTCTAATTACAATAATAAAAGGGAATGTTAATGCATATCTTTGAGATTATCAACTAGAAATTTTAATTTGGATTAGAAATGGCAAACAATTGTGTTTTTTTTCTCTGTCTTTCAACTATAAAAACAAAAGGGAAGGTTAACATATACTTTGGTGATTATTAACTAGAAATGTCAACATTTTCCCTTTTCTCTTTAGATTGTTTTAGATTTTAAATGGTCATTTTGTTAACACATATTAATAGATTGTTGTTTAGAGATTGTTGCTTTTTGCGTTTGTGGAGAGAAGAGGAGAGAAAAATGTAAATAACCCCTAGTTAACTATAATAATAATAAAGATACGTTAGAGAGAGGAAATGTTAGATGTCCTACCAATTGACTTTTTCTTTTTCTTAGAATATGTTATAAAGATATAAAGATATGGCAGATTGACTGGAACTGGGGGAAGGGGAAAAAATGCCAGCAGGTGGCTGTGTTTTTGAAATCTTAACTAAATGAAAATTGTGGTATGGTGATAGTAAAATATATAAATTTTTAACATATACAATTTAAACTGAATGGAATATATGTGATTGTGGATAGAACGCACGAAATGTACTTGTGACCAATGGATACGCTTTCTACAAGATGTAATGAAAGATTATGCTTTTCTTTTTGTGTTTTTTCTGTAATAAAACTAATTAAAAAAAATTATTAAAAAAAAATTTGGACAGAGGGGACGGCTGGTTTGAAAGTGGGGTCAAAGAGGCCATCGATGTCCAAATTGAACAGAGGGGGAGAGATACGACCTCATCTATCTCCAGTCTACACACAGTCCTTTCAGCAGTTCCAAGAAGGCTCTCCCCCCCCCCCCCCGATTTGCACCACTCAGGTGACCCTGAGGACAGAGACAAACCTCCAGGTGGCCTCAAGTACTCTCTCAAAGGATGCAAAGGACCAGCTGTCTGCAAGGAGTATCAATCCTTCCATTCCCCACTCTCCAGTCAGAGCTGAAGAAGCTTCTGAGATGAGAAGCGAAACGTCTTCAAAGAAAAACAAAAAAGTCCAGTTGCCTCAAGAAAAAGCACCTTTGGGACAACCAGGACCTGGAGGACTGAGAATCTCCATAGACAAATTCAGGCACTTGACAACTAGTGTGTATTTATGATGGCTGCAATGTCTTAGGGTCACATGATTTCCTTTTGCGACCTTCTAACCAGCAAAGTCAATGCCAGATTCACTTAACAACCGTGTTACTAAGTTAACCACTGTAGTGATTCACTTATGAATTGTGGCAAGAAAGATAATAAAATAGGGCAAAATTCACTAAGCAATTTTCTTGCTTAGCAACAGAAATTTTGGGTTCAGCTGTGATCATAAATTGAGGACTATTTATATGTTTCAACTGAACACAGGTCAGAATGTGCCAGAAACAATGCTCAAAAATTAAAGCTGTTGTGATCAACATTACGTTAGCAATACAGGGGTAAAACATGGCCTTCAAAACCCATCTGATTAGACAAACCTACAAAATTGGAAAACTGGAAAAGATTTAGATTAAAAACCCAGCAAAGTGAATGTGATGGTGCTGGTAGGGAATGTTTCTAGAAAGTACCAAAACAAATTATCACCAAGAAAGACCATCTTGCCCTCATGTGGAGGCATTTAAGATATCGAAACCGTAAAGATCTCCTTCCCAAGAAGGAAAGCAGGACTTTTACTCTTGGGGGGGAAAAAACAGTCTCTGAGAATAAATAATTTTGGTTTGCTGGTTTGTTTTTTTCAAACATTCCCACATTTCCTGTCCCTTGGCATCTTCTTTGCCTTGCGTGCTGCTGTTATTGGTGTTTCGTCCATGCTGGAAGCAATAGCCACTTTGCAATTTGTAGAACATGTGTGCAAATAAAATGACGACCTTGAGTAAACTGCACATTGCCCTCTCAGCTATTTTTCTTCCCTTCCTTCCTCACAGCGTGGTTTTCCCTTCATCAAAATTTGCTAATACAGTTGCAAAGAGAAAAACCTGGGGGTTCATGCAAGCCCAAAGCCCTGAATCTTTTCCAGAATTTTGGAGACGAAAGAGCTTGAAAACCTTATTAAAAATAAAACAGGCATTAAGCCATCGTGGTTAACCTTTAGTGCAAAGGCAGGGCTACACCACAGATGGAAGATAAGGGCAGAAGGGGAGATTTCCAGCAGAGGAAGTGAAAAGGGGAAAGGACAGGTCTTCTCCAACTGGCAGATCTGTACATATAGTCAGACAACCATCCTGGAAAGCTGAATCACTCTGGAGTTGCGCAAGTTGCACAATCCAATTGTGACTCATCCATCAGAGCAAGAAACTTCCCGTTCTGGAAGTTATACAAGTTGTCCTTACGACCATTCACTTAGCGACTGTTCCAAGTTACAATGGTGCTGGAAAAATTACTTATGACCAGTCGTCACACCTAACAACTGTCACAGGTTTCTATAATTGCACGATTGTGATTTGGGCACTTAGCAATTGGCATGCACCTATGACATGTGCAGCACCTTGGAGCACATGTGGTCTCAGCATTTTTGCAGGCAATCCCAGCCGTGACCCCCACCCATTTTGTCCAATATGAAATTGTTGACTTCTGACAAGCAAAGTCAATGGGTGAAGCCAAATTCACTTAACTACGGTGGCAAAAAAGGTGTAACTTCAGACACAATCCCATGATGACTCATTTAATGACCACATGGTTTAGCAACAGAGGTACTGATCCCGGTTGTGGTTCTAAGTTGAGGGTTACCTGTATATTCAGCAAAATCTGCTACCCTTCGGTAAATAGGGAAGCAAAAGACCAGGGATGCAAAGAGAAGTTTCTAAAACAAAATTGAGGGTCAAAACATGCATAGACTTTAGCGTTGCAAGGACAATTTTATTTACAGAATAATTTCTTTTATTTAGAAACATTCTAGGTTCTCAGATCAGAGCCAGTTTGATACCAATGTCTGAGGAGGAGAGAAGTGTGCTAAAAATGGAAGAACTGGAGGTTTCTGAAAATAGATTGAATCTGCTGCTATTGGCTTCAGCAGTCCAAGTCTGGCCATGTTGCTCTAATTACAAAAGAGGAAGTCCTCCCTCAACCCAGAGTTTCTCTTTGTCCATTTTCCACCTCTCCTGCAGATGGTCCAGCTCGACCTTGCACCTTAAGGATGGTCCTCTTGGGAGGTCCACTTTATAAATGTCAGGCTGGGCAGCCATAAATAAATAAACACATGAATGAATGAATGAATGAATGAATGAATGAATGAATGAATGAACGAACAAACGAACGAACGAGAAATCCAGCAGACTTGTCCCAAAGAAAACTAAAACAGTGCCTTATGTGAGCAAAGAATTTTCTTTCCAAAACCAAATATGTCACGGATTAAAAACCCTGCATTCGCCACTACAGGGAAGAAGGTAGGCAATTAATTCAAGATTAAATGGCAATTATGTCCCATGTGCAACCCAGGAGAATGTCCACATTTCTCACCAAATGGAAGAATCGGGGGCACAGTTCCTCTGTAAATCAGTGTCCCCTTCCTCACTGGATTGTCATGGCTTGCTCAAAGAAACACACAAACATTGGCAGATAATTCCCAGTGCAAGAGACTCTCCCCCTGGCTTATGACTCTCTTTGCAACCTGGCACAATCTGGAGCTCAGCTTTGGGGGAATAAACCCAGCTCCCCCCTTCTTCCTGAGTCTTCCTTCACTCAGCCACACGAAGGTTACAATCCTTCAGAGCGTTTTCTTCCAAAGACTGCACAGTCTAAAAGGGAGCTTCATCTGAGCATATCGATGCTAGTCTGCACCCCTTTTAAGTCTCAAAAGCAGAAAACATCTGGGGAAAGGCATTTTCTCATTTTGGGCAAGGCGCTGAAACTCAGCCTGCTATAGGTAAGCATAGGGCGAATGAGACACATAAACATTTTTCTAGGATACGAATGGCCTGTTCCAAAATTTCAATCCAAACCAGCTGAGATCATTTTAAAACTACCAGTTCTCCTTGCAGAAAGAAGATCTCCCCCATACATTATTTGGTAATGAATCGCTGGAGTTATTTTACGTTCCTGGTTCCTAAATGCCTGAGTTCAAAACAAGGCACAACAAAACAAATCCTGTCAAGTGATTAAAAAAATGAGAAAGGGATCAATCAGACTCTCTTAATTCCTCAGTGGTTTCCGGAATTCCAGGCCAACCTGCTTGGATGCTACAGCCTGAAGCTCTGCAACGTTTCTCCAAAGACAACTGAAAAGGCTTCAATAGGATTAATCCCTTAAGTGATGCTGCATTCATTGGTGGAGGGAAAAAGTTATCAATTTCATTATATCAATAGCAACCAGGTCTTACTCCAAAGCAGGGATGCAAATTTCTTGGGTTCTAATCACACATGGGCAAATAAAGGATTCAATTAATTCAATTCAAATGCCAAATGCAGCGCAAACAAAACTATGGTATGGGGAAATGAAGCAGTTAGAAACTTGCATTCCTGCCTTTCTTCTTTAGTGATGTTCACGCTGTCATTTTTTCCCAAACAAGGAACTCCAGCTACTGCTATATTTGATGTAAACACCTTTGTCCCCTTCCTCCTCCCTCTTCTCTGCCCAGAAGGGAGTTTTTCTTTCTTCTAGATATATCCAGGAATTGGCAATTAGTAATTACCACGATAATAATTTATGACATTCCCTTCCAAGATTCCAAGATCCACCATGATGGTTGAAAGCAGAACCAGTTGCTCTTTGCAAAAAAAAATCTCAGTATGGTTTTCTCCCCCAGAAAGCACCCATGGACCCCATGGGGTTTACCCGATGGAAGAAGACCAAAGCTGCAAGGAAATACCAGCGCTTCCTCCCACTCACTTCATTAAGGTGCACATCAAAACTCTGCTCGTGATCTCATTTCCATCACAATACTTGCTCAATAGCCTCACTCATTTTCTTATGATTTTTTTTTAAAGAACCCTGCTGAAATGCAAGATTCCTTCTTCCAAAACTATGTACTTAAGTGGGAATTCAGTTTAATTTAACAATTTGGAAATAATTGAGCTAATGCTCTTCTTTCTAATGCTCTACTTTGTAAAGGATTTTCAAAGCTTTAAGCAGACAAGACCGACTCGGAATGAAACTATAGAGGAAATGCAACTACTAGCTCACAATATACTCTCCTGAAAAGCCGTTATGTAGAGGAGGCAGCTTAGTATAGATCCAGCCTAATATGAATTCAGATTGTTTTACCACCTTATCACGACTGCTCTGTAAATCACTTCACACCTTTTGAATTCAATAATGCAGTTTGGGACTACAATTCAGCACACATTAATCAAGAAGTAACCACTGGATATCATGGTGTTTCTTTTGAGCAAATGTGCAAAGGATTATATAACTGAAAAATAATATAATCACTAGAAGAAGAAAGTCTCTGTTCAACATATACAAGGAAAGCAAGTTGTCCGTTACTGCAGAAGCTCATGTTCCCCAAAAGAAAAGAAAAGAAAGCAGAGGAGAAGGGGGGGAACCCACAACATGGGATGCCAAAATAACGTCTAAAAGCCAAGGTTTGAGAGAGAACCATAAAGAATAAAAATATTTGCCGGTGATTAGTTATCTAGGAGATAAAACTGTTCCTCTTCCCCAAGGAGAAGTTAGGTACCAGGGAAGATTCACCAAAGAAACAACTCCTCTTCCAATGCTTCTAAGACCATCTATATTTAGGCAACAGCAAATAAATCACTACAGCTCCAGAAACAGGGCAGCATTTCCCTGGAAAGGAGTGCTTTGACAAAAAGCCAAACGGATCCACTCTGGCTGAGGCTAGCCACAGAACGTGACACCATCTCACTAGGGTTCAATGGTGGACATTGTCCAAAGGCAGGACGCCAATCGGATAGTCCTGATGCTTCGCTGCCCGCTCCAACCCCAATGAAAAGTGAAGGACCTCCACCCCTTCCTCTCACAAGGGAGAAAATTGCTGTTACAAGCCCATAAAAAAAATCCAGCAACAACCCCCAAGCAATTATGGAGTTATCCTACACAAGGGATCCTTACATAGGCTCCCATCAAAAGAACTCACCCTTCTATTCCATCCCCCTTGCACAATCAAGATTTGTGAATGAAATACATTGAATTCCTCTCCTGTCCAGCCCACAATTTTCAAACCCAAAGGCATCAAGAGCAAACCAAGCCCCCCCACCTTTCCCTTCCCTACCACCCCCAAGAGCTGCCTCCCACCCAGGGAGCTGCACCCACAAAGCAAGCCAAATCAGACCTGAAAAGCACCTCCAAGCAAGCAAGCATGCAGTCTTCACCCACTGCACGGAGAGAACAGAAGCCTCTCTTCTCCTCTTGAATTCAGCACCCCTTACATTGTGCAGATAATGAAAAGGCAAAGGAGGCGGTTGGGTGGGGAGACAGAACAGACAAAAGCCATCCACAGTGGCTGCTACCCCTTAAAATAAATGTTACTGGATGAAGAAGACTTACATTGATTTGGGGCAATTTTCCTGCTGTCATTATACACAGCGGTCGGGCTGTGTACTGAAGGCCAGATCCAAAAAGAAATCAAAGAACATTCTGAACAGAGAGAGAAGAACGTAGGGACAGCCAGAATGCGGCTTTTAAGATCCTTAAGAGGAAAGCGTCTCTCTTAGCTTCCAATGGACTCACTCTCCTCCCCCCCAACACTCATGCATACCAGAGAGAGAGAGAGAGAGGGAGAGAGAGGGAGGGAGGGAGGGAGGGAGAGAGAGAGAGAGCCCTTGCAGGCAGAAAGAGTAGGACATTGTGAAGCCAGCTCTCTACTCACTGCCTGAAATGGGGGGATCAGCAGCAAATCCTCGCCGGTGCTTCTCCTCCTCGGCAGTGGAGAGTTTTCATTATCTAGCTTTTAATTCCAGGACAGTAAACACCAGACCAAAATATCGTGGCGATTTCCCATCACTACCACCCCTCAGCATGTGAAATTCAAAACCTAGCTGGTGAGGAGGAGGGGGGATGCATAAGAAAAGACTGGTCAGGACAGGAAAGAGAGATCCAGGACAGCACTAAGAATAAAAAATAAAATTAAAAGAGCATCTACTCCATCTTTTGAAAAAAGGCAGCTTCAAGCACACCATCTGCGGATTTTGCACCTGGGTTTTGCACAGATGATCCAGAAATGGGGAAATGTGACTTTCCTTCCCCTGAAGAACCTGGAGAACTGGGAGGATGCAAAATGTGGTTCTGTGATCTATAAAGGGACCTAGAGTGTAAAAGCACTGGATTGCAGCTAAGGAGAAATGGATTCCTCCTTTCCCCCTCCCCTCTCCCTCTCACCCCCCCCCCCCCAAGCCATACAATGATACAGGAGTTGCTATGATACACTCAACAGCCTCCTGCTTGGAAATGGCAGCCAATAATTTTAAGGCTGCTTTAAGGAGGCACTCAGGCATTGACGGTTTCCAGCTGCAACATGCAGGCAGCCTTAGTTATTAGCTGGGCTCTTCATCTCTTGCATTACTGTTGTCGGGAGGAAATCTCCACCAATTCAGCATCCGGTTCTGTGTGGGACTCAGCTCACTCTCCCCTTCCACAGCCTCTCCGCCTCTGACTTAACCCAGGCAGGGTATACAAAGTGGGGAAAAAGCTGGGGAGGGGGAGAATATTGGGGTTCTGGATTAATCCTAATTGTGCCACAGAGTAAATGTCCAATTTTGGAGCCCTTTCCAAGGCCAGAAAGCAAAAACTGAAGTCTGCAGGAGAATTCAGGGAAGATTTGAGATCGAACCACCTCAAGGATTAATTTTCAGGGTTGTGTTTCCCTGCTGCAAAGAGAAGGCAACCAAAGAGAAGCTCTTTTAGCTTGTAGCTACATTTGGACCACCAAAGATTTACTTTTCCAATTCCAAATGACCAGATCCAGTCTTCAGGGGCCCCTCTACCTTTACAAATGGCCTTTAACCAGAAAGCCTCGTTAACTTCAGGAATTCTTTCTTTAGGCCAAGGTGAGGATTTGGAATCTGTTGAGACAGGATGCTGTGCAAAGCTTTCCACAAAGTTTCATCCACCCTCAGAGTATTCTGCCGTTACTATTAGCCCTATTAGTTAGAAGATGACTACAGAGCTACTGTTCATCTGTCATTGTGAAAGCCAAACTCTGGTACATTGTCTGTTTTTTGACCATTGTGGCTTTGGGGCTTCTCTAAAACTCAGGTTGAATTGACAACAGGAGCTGGCAGTTTGCAACAATGCAGAAGCTTTAGAATTTCAATTCCCATGTTCCTTTGCCGCTGGTCCTGCTGACTGAGAGTGATGGAGGCCAGGAACCAAAGCGCAGGGAGGAAGGCCGCAAGCTGTTTTCCACACATCAATATTCCTTGACCCAATTAAGACTCTAGATTTCTTTGTTTCTGCTTTGTCTCATCTAACTCCCTGGCTTTCCAGTCACATGCAGTTCGACAACATGTGTAAACTCCAACATTTTGGATATTTGATATTTGCTTGTCAGAAAGTTGCAAAAGGGGATCATGTAACCCTGGGATACTGCAACCGTCATAAATATGAACCAGTTGCCAGGCATCCGAATCTTGGTCACATGGCCATGAGGATGCTGCAATAATCATAACTGTGGAAAAAACGGTCATAAAGTCACTTTTTTAAGTGATGTAACTTTGAATGGTCATTAAATGAACTGTTGTAAGTCAAGGACGACCTGTATCCTAGAACATACCTTACTCTCAAGCAAGAGAAGCAGCATGCCTGCCTGTAGCCATCAGCTAATCTACATCTCTAATTTAACATACCTAAAATTGTCTGATTTTGCTGAAATGCATCCCACATAATCCTCCTTCCAAAGGGCTCCCTGAGGTGTAAAAAATGATAGAATGCTACAAACATACACACACATACACACACACATAAACAAACAAACACACACAATTGCCCACCAACATGATGCTGATGGTAGCACTGTTTCATCACCACGCACATCCCTAAAACAATGTTTTTGGGCCAACATGTTCAGCACTAATGTTATGGACAGCAGTAACATTCTGAGATATCCTTCCTTCTTCCAACTCCTCCACAGCTCTGACCAAATCTCCACCGATCCAAGATCAAAAGAAGAAACATAATCAACTTTTTCCTAAAAAAGAGAGGTCACACTAATTTGTTTAATTTGCCATTTGTCTGAAATGGTATATGGTCTTTTGTTCATGCAGGGGGTTGAACTAGAAGACCTCCACGGTCTCTTCCAACTCTGTAATTCTGTGTTAAATTCTATGTCTATATTAATAAATAGGGGGGCAAGAAGAGAGAGATAGTATGTAGATATTTTTTAGAAAGGTTTACTAGAAGCCCAAGTCCTTGCCAATTCAAACTGTATCTTCTATTACAATAATAGTTGTCAAGTCCTTAAGCAATCATTGCTATTATCAACAGCACCCAGCCATAGGCAGATTGGTGATTCAGATCTCTTTAGGCACACAGCTTCTAACCTTCCTTCTGGCTCTAACAGCTTAAGACGCTTATCTATTTTTTACTTATTTCCAAACACCCTTTATTTGAAATTGCAGAAAATTCAGGCTGGTCCCGGTGTTTACCATCACCTTCCCAACACGAAAGAAAAGTTGGAAATTGAGATAACACTTCAAAATTTACGAAAAATTTATGAAAATTAAAATTAAAAATGTTTATTTAAACCCTTCCCTTCCATTTGTGCCCACCACTACTAAACATAGTTTAATAATTTGTACTTTAAACTGGTGATTGCTGCTACCTTGTATTTAAATCCAAAAAAAAACAACAACAAAAAAAACATTTTCCAGATGCTTAAATCTGCCCTGCTCTGTGTTACATTGTCTATAGGGAAGCCATTCCTGGTTGTATCTGGTTAGATTTATATTTATGACAACCCTGATCATTTATGGTAGAAAAGGGATAATTTGGAAATGTTTGCTCTGCAGCAACACCAGGGGAGATATTTTTTGAAATATTTCAAAAGGAAAAGGCAACAGTACCCTAAATTGGAGGAGAGGCATACCACCTAAAGTAATGCCTTCACTGCAACCCACATGGTTTTCCTGTGCATCCCTGCTACTCTAAACTCTTTGACATGTGTGATATACTTCTCCTTTTAGGACCACTTTTAACAGAAAAATTAGTGGGCATCTTTTACCTGGTGTCACGCAATTCATCTTTTTCTTATCTGGTAAGATGCAATTTGAGACTTCTGTTCTGAATGAAATCAGGGTCAATTAAAGTCAGCCCTTCTGGTACTAGGTTACTTTTGCAATTGGTCAAGATTTGCATCTTATCCCCTCCCTCCGCTCTTTTTATTTTAAAAAGGATGAAAAGGGAAATTGTTAAAAAAAAATCAAAACCCTATTTTTTCTACTCATCTGTGAAGGTGGAAACTTGCAACAGCAGCTTGTTGCATTTTCAGCCTGTTGAGGCGAGTAACATGGGAGGATGTTGGTAGATTGGGGATTCAAGTCACGCTGTCAAGGCAACAGAATCAAACAAGATACACACACTTACACAAACACATACACCACTTTGCTAATGCCCAATCCCTCAACTGTGGCTCAAGCTGTTCACCATGTTCCCTTTCCTGTAGCATCTCTCAGTGCAAGCTCTTGTAGCCTTCACTTTGAAGACATTTTCTTGGCAAACTGGATATTCAATGTATAGACATATATAGATACATATGTACACAAAAGTACATATGTATACATTACCAAGAGTTTAAGTACTGTTCTTTTACATCAGGTCATTTTGATAGATAGATCAATAGATAGACCTATGAAAATGATTTGATGTGAAAAAAGAGTATTTAAACTCTCCCTTATAATATGCATTATATGTGTATACACAACACACATACAAACAAAATCCGCCACTGATCCTGCCTAAAAGAGAATGCAAAAGAAGCCAGCAGCTTTCCTTCAAGACACTTAACTAGACCACTGAATCCCCTCGTTTTTCAGAGTCCGTCTCCTAAACCCGACCAAAAGGTAACTAGAGGGGTTGCTTTCATACAACGGGATAGCCGCAACCCACTTTTAACCAGGGGAACGCAAGCTCGACAGTGAGCCCCAAGGCAGTTCCCGCCCGCGTCGGAGGTCGCGCCAAGGCAGCTGTGGGGCGGCCGAGCTCAGCCGACCTGCATGCAGCACGTGCGCACGTCCCCCCGGAGGTACGTGTGCAGGCACGCTCCCGTGTACTATGCAGACATGCAAGCACGCCCGGCGGAGTTTGCCGCGGGGGAGGGAGGTTCCAGATTCCCGAAGGCGAGGCCGTAGGCGGCTGAGGACCGCGGAGCCCGCCGGCCCATCGCCACCCCCAACCCACTCCCACCCGTCCGGCACCAGTGGGGACCCGGCGGAGACGAGAGCGGCGAACGAGGCAGAAGTTACCAACGTCACAAGCTCACAGCGAGGCCATGTTGAATCGCGCGGCTGCTCCGAGCCCCCGCCGCGAAGCGAGGCCCCGCCGTAGCGGGCCCAGGAGGCTCCTCGGCGGCGGGCGGCGGGCGGGCGGAGTCAAGCGGGGGGCCGGGGACGGTGGCGGCTGATGCCGGGAGGGCTGCCGCCTCCAGCCCGAGGAAGAGCGGGGGGCCGCGGCAGGGCAGGGCAGGTGCGGAGAGGGAGACACGCGCCCGTCCTTCCTTCCTCCCTTCCTTCAGCGGGTGCCCAGGAAGAACATGAGGATCACGTTGACCAGCAGCAGCAGCACGATGACGGAGAAGACCACCACCGTCTGGACGTCCAGGGTCATGGTGCAGTGCAAGACGCTGTAGTGCTCCAGGTGCGGCGGGGCGGGCAGGCCGGGCGCTGTCAACCGCTGCTCGGCCAGACTGTCCATACAGCCACCATGCTCGACGGCAGCCGGCTGCGAAGAAATGGCCCGCGGCTCTCGCTGCCGCCGCCGCCGTGGGGGGACGCAGGCAGGGAGGGGGGCTGCTGCCGCCGCCGCCGCCGAGGGAGGCAGGGAGGGGGCGGCGGGCGCGCCGCCGGGGGCTCAGGAGGGAGCCGCGGGGGCCGGCGGGGACGCGCGCGCGCTCCCTGCCTCGCGTAGATCCGAAGCCGCCGCCGCCGCCGGGCCAAGTCCAGCCAAGACGGGGAGCGAGCGCCGGGCAGGGAAGCGGCCGCCAGTCCGGCGCTCCCCGGGAGGGTCTTCGCCTCCGCGGACGCTACGTTCGCGCTCTTGGTCGGGACAGATCCCTTTGGCGACCCCTCGGGAGGAAACGGTTCGCTCAAATGCGATCCTGCGAGGTTTTTTTTGCGGGGGGGAAGAGAAGCACCCCCCACCTAAAACCTGTCTTTCATCCATTCATCCATCCACATTACTTGTCTATCATTTATCGCATACCTACCTACCTACCTACCTACCTACCTACCTACATACATACATACATACATACACACATATAATCTAGCTATCATTTATCTACATCTGTCATCATTCTCTCTCCTCCCTCTCTAATCATCTCCCCTACTAAAAACTAGGCTCAGAACCAGAAGATGCTATTTTTCTATCCACAGGTTATTTCTAGCAGGGGAAAAACTTTCAGTCATATGACACACACAGCCACGCATATAGTGACAAAACTGCTTCAACTGGGAAGAGACCCATATGGAAAGCTGTGAAAGACCTGAAAGGCACTCATTAGTTTATTGTCTAGCACGGATGATGTTACCTAGTTGGGTAATGAAACGTCTGCAAGAAAACAAGCTCAGAGAGCACCTAGGAGCTCTCATTTCAATCCTGAGTTACAAATATTCATTTCTATTTGTCACTCATTTGTATGTTGGAATAATGTGACATCTATGATGTGCCACAGCTGAAACAAAGACTGCCCTCATCAGTGGCCATGTCATCACTGGACATTGTCTTTAGAAGGAAGCATGCTTTAAATTACCATAGTTAAAACACACAGAGGTCGTTGGACTATCAAAATAAGAGGCCCCCACAGACATTTCAAGTTACTTCTAGCACAGGGGTGTCAAACTCAAGACCAGATCTGGCCCACAGGGCCACCCTGGAAACAGTGAAGGACTGCCCATGGCGCCTCTGTCAGTGAAAACGGGCCTCGAGAGGGCCCCAGGCGGCCCTCCCAACCTCCATTTTTGCTGGCAGAGGGTTGCAGGAGACCATCCAGACCGAAATAGGAGCTTGGGAGCCCATTTTCACTGGCGGAGCACTCAGGCTACCATAGGTGCCCCTGACACGAGTGAAGTTGAGCTGGCTACGTTCTCCCCCCACCCCCAGATCAAACACAACCCTGATGTGGCCTTCAATGAAATTGAGTTTGACACCCCTGTTCTAGGAAACCCAAAAGCTCTAAAGTGCCACATTCTTCAGAAAAATGGATCTTCACAACTTTCAAACCAGCTTGCTTGTCCAATGTTTCTTTTTGTGTGTTCTAAAATTTAATCCCCAGTGCTGTTTTGCCCTCATGCCAACAACACCTAACTTCCATTCTCAACTTGTATTAAGTCATTAATTACAGTCTACAGTCCATAATGGGGTTTGCCCAAAACATGAAGCAAGAAACCACTAAACTCAAATACACCGCTTGGGAATATAAATCACATTATGGAACCATAGGGTTGGAATGGAGGTAGGACTTCTGGCTGTCCACCAGGAGTCCTCAGAACATCCCAGATGAGTGGCTACTTTTGCTTAAAAACCACGCACAAAGAGGGAACCCTCTGTGATTCTTCCATTAGGCAGACTCTTCCATTGCTTAATAGCTGCACAGTCAGGAAATTTCTGGTTATTCCATGCTTGGATCTTAGTTTCCACCCATGGTTCTCAATTTAGAAATTATGGGAGATAAATTTATACTGTCTTCTTTGTGGCAAACCTTCAGATTTTGAAAGACTGGTATCACATCTCCTATCACATCTTCTAAAGTTGGCGGTTCTTAAGAAGAGATTGGACAACCATGTCTGAAATGGTAGAGGATACGACTGGCTAACCTTTTTGGTGCCGAGGGCCCAAAGCGCATGCACACACAAAAGCCCCAAATGCAAGCGCTGCCTGCGTATGCACCCCAACCCTCGTGCCCATTTTTGGCTTCCAGGTTGGTGCAGGAGGCTTTCCAGGCCCAAAACGGGGTGTAGGGAGTGCGCACATGCATAAGCCCCCAAAATGTGATGTGAATGCCCTCACGTGTCTCGCCCCCATGCATGTGCATGCATGTCCCCTGCATGCGCCCTGCCC